>NC_134844.1:13527770-13834645 GCF_965363235.1 Mytilus galloprovincialis
TAACTACCCCAAACCGTAAATTGAGGGTACTCCCATTAAAGGGATAAAATACAAAAATGTGACCATAGAAACTTTTTACGACCCGACTGAAATTAAAATATAGATATTATTCTATCATTTAAAACAATTTGCAGCGTGTGTTATTCCGGACTATTAAACTCGTTAACTAAGCGTCTTTTTCGATGTCAGCAGTACTATCAATGTACTTACTAGAAATTGATAACGCCATGTTCTAGGTTTGCCTCCTCGTATTAGAAGTGATTCATCTGTGATTTAGTTGCATTTGGTTTTAGCAGAGAGCAGTATTCAGACGCATTTTATTTGAAACATCCGATAGCAAATTAGAGAACTTGTAAACCTCAAGCTTCATTTTAACTTCTTTTGATATATGCAGAACGAGTTTGCACAGTTTCCGAAGCTAAAGATATTACCTCAGAACACGTGGTTCAACTTGAGACTTTTGCAACAATTTCAAGCTGTATTTTCAGATTGCAGAACGTTTTAACGGTTGAACAAATGATTCCGGGGAAGCTTGTCTAAATTGACAAAGCGTGCTTACAGGGAGAACTCTAATAATACATGTAGTGAAGGGTATCCTTCTTTTATTGAATTGTCCAGACAAAACAAGATCATGATTACACACACTTTTCTGCCCTGTTCGGTGGCTTCGTCTGGGTTCCAATGCTTAGTATTGACACTGTTTAACTGTATTCTATTGCATTATTATAACAAATCACCGTTCGCCAAACACTGTTAGTTCTCAATTGCGTACTATGGGAGGCAACTCTCTCATTTTATCTAATTTTTCAATGTCATGTACTAGGTTTGCCTCCCCTTGTTGCTTCATACAGGGCTAAGTTAGCATGATTTTTTTTTTAAAGCATGTTCCAGACACATGTATTAATGTATTTCATTTTTTTGTCTTAACGTTATTCATTTATCTTTATTATTACCCAGATCGGGTTCCGGTGCTTCATATTGATACTCTTTTCATTGTAGCTTAGTGATACCATACATGGTACGTGTAAACGTATTATGGCATTATTATAATAAAGCCCCTTTCGCCAAACAATGTTACTTGTCAATTCAGGAAATTTTTATATCAAACCTTTTAATGTTGAAATAATAGAGGTTGTTTCTAATGTCGTTGTCCGTGTCTGTATCAACCATTCATCTTTCCCTGATAATGCAGTAAACGTGCTGCTTCCAACATCACTATCGTCATTCAAGCCTTTATTAAATACAGCAAAGTCTTATGAAGCATACATGCTTTCTATTGATACATTGTGACTTGGATGGCGTGATGTCTCATTGGTGTTCATACCACATCTTCTTATTTATAATTAGTACGATATGTATTACACTTCTTGATGACATGGGATACAAAAAATCATCTTTTGCATTTTTTTTAACATGAATCAACAAGATGTACAAACCAAGCATTTTTATATTATATTGGTTGTTATTTTGCAGTTTTGTGACCCTCGTCTTTAAAAAATTATAAAACAAGTATGTTAATTATTTTTGTATGAAGTAGAACATAAAATTTAGCTTCTGAAACATTATAGCTTTCCATTTTCTTTCATGTTTGATACCTATACTAGGTTGGCATTCTGGAAGGTATTGTACAGAGTTCGTATATCTAGTTTTGTTGGTTCTAGGTCTTGCTGAATATTTTTAGTGTCAAAAGTAAAAATACAAAATTACTGATCTTAGAGGAAAATTAATTCGGAAAGTCCATAATCACATGACAAAATCAAATAACAAAACGCATCAAAAACGAATGAAAAAGAACGGTCATATTTCTGACTTGGTACAGGCATTTTCAAATGTAGAAAATAGTGGATTAAAACTGGTTTTATAGCGCTAAACCTCTCACTTTAATGACAGTCTCATCAAATTCCGTTATATTTACATATGGGTCACTGGTTCATGTTTTCCATTCAATGATGGTGTAATATGTAACTTTCTTATAATTGTCTCTGCATTTTTTTGTATCTGTCCTATGTCATGGACCTGTTTTTCAGTAGTTGTCGTATGTTGATTTGATTCAAAAGTGTTTCTCGTTTCTCATTTTTTATATAGATTAGACAGTTTGTTTTCCAATTTGAATGGTTTTACACCTTTTTCGGACCATTTATTGTTTTTTGTTCGATGGGAGCTAACTTAAAAGCTCCGTGTTGAGGACCTATGATGGTTAACTCAAACAAATTGAGACTTGGATGGCGAGTTGTCTCATTGGCATGCATACCAAATCTTATTTTATATATGGTGAATCATTCTACTATTATAATTCTTGCAAAATACAACTTTAAAAAACGCAGAAAGAACATCGAACGTCATTTTTCTAATTCCGCATTTACCGATATGTAATACAAAAAATTTAATGACTTTCACTAAGTCAATACGATATACATGTATGTGGACCTTTTAAATTATAGTGACATCTAGACTTTGTCCTTAGTCATTATAATCTTAAAAAGAACAGGTTCATATATAACGTATTAACCTCGTCAAAAGTCAATTTTTGATATATTACTATCTTATGTCTTCATTTTATGTAACTAATATCAATTAGATAAGTACAGAAAGAAAAATAGGGGTACGTTAACAATTAGTTCGAACATATGTTTGAATACTAAATGAACTTACCATTATTCTCTATGACTTTCCGCAATAGGACATGAGCTGTTGCTGTGTCCTTACTAGTTCCGTGACGACATGTCCAGTTTCCATTGATGCGATAGTCAATATTTCCAATAAGTTTGAAAATGGTTTCTTTCGTCCATTGATTATGTATTATACTCCCATTGCTGTAGTATGCTTCGCATTCGTATGGAATAGGAGGAAAACACTCTGCTTGTGTTTTGCCATATGGATCATCAACAAACACCCCAAGGTGCAAAAAATCAATTTTACAGGTCAATATCAGTTCGGTTTTTGTTACTTCCCATGTTAGACATATATTTTCCTCGCATGCTCGTGTTCCTATAAATTTAAGGAATGTAATTTGAAAAGACATATTTTTTAATAGATAAATTTAAACATTTCTACCTGTAATTGAAAATGCTTCTGAAAACTTAGTTAATCTGGATTTGTATTTACTCACTTATTACCTTCTCGAAGAAATATGCTGAATTGATTGATAATTGATTTTTATACTATGAAAACAAAACAACAATTGTGTTTGCATATTTGCAAAAACGTTGCTATAACCTTGCTACATTCGATTCCAGAGTTATTTCAAAAGCGGTTTAGAGTGCAAGGAGTTTGATATTTTCCCACTCCGAGAAATCAGCCTTCTCAACTAAACAAGGCTGAAACTTAAAAAAACATAAAATTATCTGAGAGCAAACAATGGTCTTAACTTATCTTATATCTATATGATGAACTCTACGATCAAAATTGTTTTATACTTACCCATTATACAGAACAATATACCAGTGAATATCGCAATGTGTTGACTCTTTGTCATGTTTATATTTTTTTCAACCTGAAAATAAAAATACCAGATTTACAATACAGACGTAAACGCAAATTTATTTAGTTATATTATAATATCGCGTTTGTTAAAATGTTAAATTTTGCATTTCATCATGGAAAGGCCCAAATATATATATGTTTGCTTCTGCAATCAACTATTCTTAATTCAATTCGGTTTAAAAATCAAATCTCTTAACGGTCTTCGCTAGAACTTATCTGACAATTTTGGTTATAAGGGGACGACCATTTGATATTCTGGGGGGGGGGGGGGGGGGGGGCACAGGAGGATTTTGAAAATAAATAAATCAGCCTTGATAATTACAAAAATAAATGGTTTGTTCTTTAGTAGTTTGAAAATAAATTACCTGACTTGCAATGTATTGAAAATAAATAACTCAGCTTCTTGGGCCTTCGGCAGTTCCAAAACCCTTCAAAAAAATGTTTGCCTCGCTCCGCTCGACAAAATATGTTTGACAATACTTTTGAAAAAGGCTAGGAAAAAACAAACTTAAATATTATGTATGAATGCAATACATATATGTTGATTGGGAATATAAATGATTCATTTTGTAAAGAAAAGTATAAAATACTACTAATTATATACCAATTGTCTTTTATAATATACTATGTATTTGTGTTTCGGTTGTCCTGTCTCGCTATGTATTATCTTAATATGTTTGTATATACTTTCCTCTTGTACACAAGTATAAGTCTGAGTTGATGAATAAAATGTTGAATCTTAAAATTTCTGCAGGGGGTAATGATTAATTTTGATTAAATGCATGGTACACAATAACTCATCTTCGCTAGCCAAAGGGTTAAGATCCACATCTGCTTTCTTCTTGAAGAGAGCGGGAGTGAATCATAACCCTTGGCTAGCGAAGATGACAATAACTTGACTATACATGTATTATTAATTCATAATTAACAAATATTTAAAAAATTGTATGTTTTCGAATATCATAAATATAGTTGTGAAAATGAATAATCAGTCCCTTGCTTTAATGAAAATGAAAAAATCTTGCTTCAATATTGCAGAAAATGAATATTATGTCCTCTCATTTTACAAAAATAAATAACCGATCAAAAACAAATCCTCCTGCCCCCCCCCCCCCCCCCCCCCCACCAGAATATCAAATGGTCGTCCCCTAAATACTTAAAAGAGGTTTCAGGTGGAGAAAATTCTTCGAAAGCAAGGCTTCTTTTTAATTGCTTGAATTAAACCAAATTCGACTTCTTTTCGTCAGATTTGTAAAAATTATTAACACTCTGTACTTACTTCATAACAAACATTTACACTTGATTTGTTATCATATCTATTATGACTAGAATGTACAATGAGCAGTTTGACCACTGCCGTTTGCTAGTTAGTTTCTTTTCAATTCCAACCGTCATTTTGAATCTCCGATAGGCTCCAATTCACGACTTTAATAAACTTTCGGTAAATTAAAGAAATAAGATGATGTGGTGTGATTCCAAATCAGATGAGAGAAAAAACAATCAGAAACCAAATGACACAGAAATTGGCAGACATAGGTCACCATACGGTTTTTGTCATTCAGCAAACCAAATACCACATTGTCAGCTTTTAAAAAGACCCTTAATAGTCAAATGTTAAACATAATTTAGATGATTACAAATAGAAATACAACTAACAAAAACACAGAGTTGATGTGGCAGTGTACTTATACATCTCCACAACAAATAAACACTAAGTGCAGATCTGAGCGACTAGCAGCCAATTAAAAGTCAATAACAATTAATGAAAAAAAAACATAATGCATCTAAAACTCTAGTTAGATTTCGATTTAATGTATTATTGTAACTTTTCCCTTAATTTGAGCCAATTAGATATTATAAATCACCACGGCGGTAATATGTTTTGAGGAATTAGCACCAATGCGACTATACTTGGACATGGCCGTGTAAGGATGATCTTGGACACAACTGTGAAACGAAACAAACGCGATTTCTTTCTACTTTCTGTTTGCTGTTTTTACTAGGCCACACCACTTCCAGTTAACATGATATCCTTCAACTTTCCTGGATTGATATCCTCCAAAAGATGAAAGATTTTTTAAAAGTTTATATATATATGTTTCAATTCAGCATAAACCTTTAATCAAACAGAAAAAAAATCAGTTTAGAAAAAAATTCAGAAAAAATGTTTGTTTCCCTCCATGTTTTGATGCACCGGAAACTGGAGTTGTAATACAAGACTGGTACCTTTACAATACAGACGTAAACGCAAATTTATTTAGTTATATTATAATATTGCGAAATTTTGCATTTCATCATGTAAAGGCCTAAATATATATATATATATATGTTTACTTTTGCAATCAACTATTCTTAGTTAATTCGGCTTAAAAGTCAAATCTCTTTACGGTCTTTGCTAGAAAGTATCTGACAATTTTGGTTAAAAATACTTAAAAGCGGTTCCTGGTGGAGAAAAGTCTTCGAAAGCAAGGCTTCATTTTTTAATGCTTAAAATAAGCCAAATACGACTTCTTTTCGTCAGATTCGTAAAATTATCAACACTCTGTACTTACTTCATAACAAACATTTACAGTTGATTCGTTATCATATCTATTATGACTAGAATGTACAATGAGCAGTTTGACCACTGCCGTTTGCTTGTTAGTTTTTTTTTAATTTCAACCGTCAATTTGAATCTCCGATAGGCTCCAATTCACGACTTTCATAAACTTTCGGTAAATTAAAGAAATAAGATGATGTGGTGTGATTCCGAATTAGATGAGAAAAAAACTCCACCAGAAACCAAATGACACAGAAATTGGCAGACATAGGTCACCATACGGTTTTTGTCATTGAGCAAACCAAATACCACATTGTCAGCTTTTAAAAAGACCCTTAATAGTCAAATGTTAAACATAATTTAGATGATTACAAATAGAAATACAACTAACAAAAACACAGAGTTGATGTGGCAGTGTACTTATACATCTCCACAACAAATAAACACTAAGTGCAGATCTGAGCTACTAACAGCCAATTAAAAATCAATGACAATTAATGAAAAAAACATAATGCATCTAAAACTCTTGTTGGATTTCGATTTAATGTATTATTGTAACTTTTCTTTAATTTGAGCCAATTAGATATTATAAATCACCACGGCGGTAATATGTTTTGAGGAATTAGCACCAATGTGACTATACTTGGACATGGTCGTGTAAGGATGATCTTGGACACGACTGTGAAAGGAAACAGACCCATTGCGGACGAAAGCAGTACGTTTTGGAAAAAGCTCACATAAAATTTGGCATTACATGTGATTCACGTAAAATAATGTCTATGAGGGTTTTAAAACTTTATGTGTCAATTCAATATTTCCGTGTGGTGATGTACTTCAAAGAGCATACATTTAACCACAAGTGTTAAATCCTGTCAACATTTCCCCTTTAAATGTATTTCTAATCATTTTATTTTAATATATGATGAACTGTATACCCTTCTCACAGTGTAACAAATTATGAATTTCCAATGTTTACCTGCTGCTTACAATTATCTGTATCTATAATGAACTTGGCCCAGTAGTTTCAGTGGAAAATGTTAGCAAATGTTTTTATTAAAATGGTTAAAAATTGACTATAAAGGACAATAACTCCTTAGGGGGTGAATTGACCATTTCAATCATGTTGAATTATTTGTAAATCTTACTTTGCTGAACATTATTGCTGTTTACAGTTTAACTCTATCTAAAATAATATTCAAGATAATAACCAAAAACAGCAAACTGTCCTTACAATTACCAATTCAGGGGCAGCAACCAAACATCGGGTTATCCGATTCATCTGAAAACTTCAGGGCAGAAAGATCTTCATTTGACCTGTTAAACATATTAACCCCATGTCAGATTTGCTCTAAATGCTTTGGTTTTTAGTTATAAGCCAAACACTGCATTTTACCTCTATGTTCTATTTTAGTCGTGGCAGTTATCTTGGTTAAATGGCAGAGTCACCGGACACATTTTTTAAACTAGATACCCCAAAGATGAGTGTGGCCAAGTTTGGATTAATTTGGCCCAGTAGTGTCAGAGGAGATTTTTTTTGGTAAAAGATAACTAAGATTTACGAAAAATTGTTAAAAATTGACTATAAATGGCAATAACTCCTAAAGGGGTCAACTGACAATTTCGGTCATGTTAACTTATTTGTAAATCTTGCTTTGCTGAACATTATTGCTGTTTACAGTTTATCTCTTTCTATAAAAATATTCAAGATTATACCCCAAAACAGCAAAATTTCCTTAAAATTACCAATTCAGGGGCAGCAACCCAACAACAGGTTGCCCGATTCATCTGCAACTTTCAGGTGCAGATAGATGTTAATCTAATAAACAATTTTACCTTGTCAGATTTGCTCTAAATGCTTTGGTTTTTGAGTTATAAGCTAAAAACTGCATTTTACCCCTTTGATCTATTTTTTAGCCAAGGCGGCCATCTTTCTTGGTTGGCCGGGTCGCCGGACATATTTTTTTAACTAGATACCCGAATATTTTGTGGCCAAGTTTGGTTTAATTTGGCCCAGAAGTTTCAGAGGAGAAGATTTTTGTAAAAGTTAACGACGACGGACGCCGGACGCAAAGTGATGGGGAAAAGCTCACTTGGCCTTTCGGGCCAGGTGATTCAAAAATAAAAAAGCTATTGTATATTTATTTGTTTCATTTTAGACAAATTAGCATTCATTGCGACTCAACATACCTATATTGCTTAAGCCGGGTTGAATGATATAAACATATATTTTTAGACTTTTGCGTTGAAAAAAAAGAAACGTATTTTATGTTATATCTTCATTGATTATTTTATATAAAATCAAACCAAATTGAATAACATGTGACGTAAAAGCATAAACAGACAAGTTTTACCAATTTGGTGCTAATCTTTGATCTTTAAAATTTGTGATATATCCTGAAACACTCTCCAACTTTTGTCCAACTTTATACTTTCAAATGACACTTACAAGAAAATTGGTACCGTTAATTTTATTACAACTGTAAAATTGTATATTAACTTTTAGCTGTTCGTATTTTACTGCAACATAACTGTACTTCGCGACGTTTAATGATTCTTCGGTGATATTCAATGATAAATAATTGTAAAATCTAATATTATATATGAATGTCGGTGGTAGAGAAAACAACTGCAAAGTTTAACACGGACATACAATCAGTATATGCATAAGGAAGATATATTCCTTAGTTTCAACTGAATTTCGAAATTTATGAAACATGATAAGCACTTCTTCTAACTAAGTGACTATAACCAAGAGAGAATTTAAAAAAAAAGTTAACTTATTTCTAGACTATATTTCATATCTATTCTAATCTCCCTTATCACCAAATTATGAATTATCGGAGAACAATGGGTACTATACTGCACAATGCTCCTATTTGGTCAAATAAATAAATTTGGTGTTTTTACTGTATTCTGATTGGTTAAAAATATTATTTTTATTTTCAATGTTGTCAATTTTGATGGCGACACGCCCACTCTGACGTTGTGTATTCATACGCCAACATGAAAGTTCTTTGAACCTTACTTTTGATGGACTTTTATTTATAATGAATGGCAATAATTTATTTTGATTTTATTGAACCATAAAACTAATTTTTTACTCTTCACATTTTACATAATCCGCTAGCCGGCCACGTCCACTTGTATTTTTTGTCTATCTGATGAGTTAAGCCTTTTTCAACTGATTTTTATAGTTCGTTCTTATGTTGTACTGTTATACCACTGTTCCAGGTTAGGGGAGGGTTGGGATCCCGCTAACATGTTTAACCCCGCCACATTATTTATGTATGTGCCTGTCCCAAGTCAGTAGCCTGTAATTCAGTGGTTGTTTGTTTATGTGTTACATATTTATTTTTCGTTCATTTTTTTACACAAATAAGGCCGTTTGTTTTCTCGTTTGAATTGTTTTACATTGTCTTATCGGGTCCTTTTATCGCTGACTATGCGATATGGGCTTTGCTCATTGTCAAAGGTCGTACGGTGACCTATAGTTGTTAATGTTTGTGTCATTTTGGTCTTTTGTGGATAGTTGTCTCATTGGCAATCATACCAAATCTTCTTTTTTATATATTCGCGGATTATTCAATGTGAAGAGTCAAAAAATAGTTTTATGGTTCAATAAATTCAAAAAAGATAATAGTCATTCATTAAATAAGTCTTCACAGGAGTTATTTATTGGAAAACATTGTAAAAACAGCTGGAAATGTCTTTATTTAATCGTCAAATTGATTAAGAATGTTCATACTTACATAATAGCTATATTATCATAACTACTGCATCATGTTATTCGTATTTGAATATTAAACATGTAAATAAATACATCACCAAACATTAATTTATATAATGATAATTGGTTATTGTTTTGAGGCATCGTTTCGTTATAATTCACTTTCAATATCGTTATCGGAAATACCTAATTATGGAGGTTTGTTTCCGTGATACAAATATATTTGTCTATTTTTTAGCCTTGAATGCGAAGTCGGTTTTGTTTTCGTATCAATACATTAAGTTTTGATTTTAATTATTTCATTAATTGAATGCTTGACGAATCCCCGAAATTTTTCAGTACTTTTTTAAAACTAAAATGTATTAGTACTGTGTTGAAGATACCTGATGGGGTGAACTAGTTACCTATCAAATATACCGTATTTGCATAAATCGTGTACTTTGTCGTTTATGGCATCGCACAAAAACTTATCATCAGATGTGAGTCTGTCATTAGCAACACAAAACATGTAAAAGGAGTGGGACAGGAACTTCTCCATTATAAAGTTGAAAGCTAATAAAATTGAATTCATCCCTTCAAGATTTTCGGACACTTTAACGATTCCATTGACTGTTGTCCTCTTCCCAGTGATTGTTTCGTGACTTTATAAGACTAATATACGGTGACCAAGTAAACATAAGTCGCTTATTTACAGAGTGTACTTGTCGTTCGGACTATACGGCTATAACTCACAGCATTGGTAGGTCAAAGGTTAAACTCAAAAAGTCGTACTGAGCAATTTTTGTAAAATTGACTTTAAAAAATTTGTAGGTCTAAATTCTAAAAGAACATTGGTGTTATGCTTTGTTACTTAATACAACACTATAAGTTTAACACTACGAATAGTTTGCACTTATAAAGAACGTCTAAATTCAATATCATAAATTGTAAATACGCTAAATGTAAAGTTCTCAACATTAATATGAAATTCATTTGTCTTAATTTCGATGTTGGTATTCTTGTGAAGTTAGCAGCTGATTCGTTATTCGTTTTTTGATTTTTAATATCAAACCGGCTGCTAGCAGTCCATTCGATATTCAAATTTAGTTAAAATCGAAAATCATAAAAAAAAATATAATATTATTTAAAAAAACATTAAAAGCATGATTTTTACAGTTGAAAGGAGTGAAAAGATACGAATGAAATCGTTTTATGGCCCCTTCAAGTTGTCTTAAACATTCATTGTCCTCGAAAATAAACCCTTATAAATCCTTATGTTCATCTTCAAATTGTCAGAACTTAAGGACAAAGAGCACAGGGCAATAGTGAGAGCCTCCTGATCTCTCAATCTGCCTAATATTAAGCAGGCAGTTAGATAATAGGCAGATGCACACGGGAATTTGGGTACACTTCCTGTTTACGGAGGGCCTAAAGTGCCAGTTGGATATTCCAAATCTATAGCGAAAACCTACCGCTTACATGACAGTGATCCCCTGGTGATTCAAACCCCAGTAAACTCAACTTGGGCATTCCATAAAAATTTATATTTATATTTCTTGATGTTTCTAGAGTTATTGCTTTTTCATTTTGTTTTAAGAAATTATAGCATATATAAAAGTACATCTTTGACGTTTTTTAATTGACAAACATCTATATTACATAAAGACAAATATGCAAGTTAGAAAGAGAGAGTTTATATTCAAGACCTACGAGGATTTGCGGCAGCTTGCAGAGGTCATGAAACGATTCCCTACGTATCTTATAAGTCCTCTAAACTATGAAAATAATGCGTTTAATGTTATAAAGGTTTTTTTATGATTTTCAACTAAATTTTGAATATCCAACCGACTTCTATCAGCCGGTTAAGCTGGGGTCACACATTCACAATTTTTACTACCGTTCTTGATAGGACCATTCCCGATTAAAATTTATTAAAAGTCTGATCAAGATCCTGTGAATCGTGGATGGAAATTCAAACTTAAATTAAAATTTGTAAAAAGAATAATTTGATCACGACAACAATCAGATAGTATTCAGGAAGCACCGATATTCAACCGTTTCTAAGCGAATTAGTCCCGATAATACCGTTCTGAATCCGCTTCTAATCCGATTTGTATTTTTCGCCAGGTAAAATTCGACCGAGTCTGTCACGACTGCGTCCCGACTCTACCGAATGTTATCCGACTGAGATCAGACAGTGACCGGACAGTGAACCGACGCTGACGGAAGTTATCCGTTCGAAAACTGTCGGCATATTCGGGATGATCAAGTACTGTCGGAACGTAATCCTATCATAGTCCGCTCTATCGCATTGCAAACGGCTTTGTCTGGTCTCAGTCGTATTGTATTCTGTAATTGTCGGGACTCTGACGTGGGTATCATTGACGAATTTCGTATTAATAACGGGACTGTTTCGGAACGGTTTCGGCAAAAAACGGTTCGCAATCGACAAGATCTGGATGCAATCTGGACTCAATCGGCAGAAAAACAACTATGAAAAATTACTCCGGATCATTCCCGTTCCACAGGACACCGCCCAGAATACACAAGACATTGTTCGGAATTCGATCCGATACAGCAGAATCTGTCACGACATAGCCACGATTGTAATCCGACTAGACAAAATCGGCTGAGTTGCCCCGAATGTTACGGGACGCACCTAACTGTCGGGATGCTTTGCCGAACTATTCGGACCCTTCCCGATCCGTAGGAATCTGTTACGAACTAAAACGAATGCGTTCAGACAATGATAGGACATTCCAGATAATTGAGGATACTAATCCGACTTTTTCACTTTTCGTGTCGTATTGCTGTCTGATCTCAATCGGGAGCAATAATCGGCAATGTGTGAACCCCGCATTAGATATTGCATATCGAATAACGAACCCGCTGCTAACTTCACATCCTACAGACGTCTATCGAGAAATATTTGAGACTTTTCAGTCCATTAAAAATAGACAGGACACACAGTGCCTTTCTGGACAGGTTTTAATTGTTTGTTGTTTTAAAAGAGAACAAACATTGCAAATGTAACATATTCTCCAAAACTAGATACGTCTAAACCTACAAGATAAGATAAGAGATAAATAATAGTTTATTTAAGTGTCACATATTTATCTAAAATAAAATTACAAAACTTCATCATAAAAACGGATCAATACCTAGTGTATTTTTTTTTTAACAAAAAGGCATAGTCATGTTATACATGATTTTAAACTCGTTAGATATTCGATTAAGGCAGGCTATGCATATGCCATTCGAATATTTGATCAGCAGCTCTATGCGATTACACATCAAATAAAATGGTCAAGACCTCATATTTTTTAATCTCGTATTCTAAGACTTTTTCATGTGGTTTCATACACTATCGTTTTTCATAACCTCATTAGGGAAGTTATGGGCAGATGGAGGTCTTCGAGATTTGTTATTGATTCGGGTGTTCATGCTGGTTGTATAGCAGAACAACATAGTGTTTACTGGGAAATGATTTAACAGAGCTTTCAGGGGTTTCACAATAGTATTTGAAGCTTCAAAAGTATTGTTTGTTTCTTCATTTATAATCTGATGTAGGACCGCTGTTCACTTTGATAAAGTTCCTGATGTTTTTATGGATTGCTTTGTTTGAGTTTTACAGTGGTGTTTCCAACAATTCAGGACACAGACGAGACTTAACGTCTAATAAGACGAGCTATGCGAATATCATACACTGCTTCTTATAAATATACAATAATAAGCAATGGGGTTGTGCTACATCACTTTTATTCAAATACTGGGAAATGTTTCTTTAAGCTGTGGAAATTTTGTATCAAATGTTAGAGCAAAACGGATCGGTCACGTAATTTGTTATCTTCATCTCGAATATAACCTTATATAGATATAGGAAGATGTGGTGTGAGTGCCAATGAGACAACTCTCCATCCAAATAACAATTTAAAAATTAAACCATTATAGGTTAAAGTACGGCCTTCAACACGGAGCCTTGGCTCACACCGAACAACAAGCTATAAAGGGCCCCAAAATTACTAGTGTAAAACCATTCAAACGGGAAAACCAACGGTCTAATCTATATAAACAAAACGAGAAACGAGAAACACGTATATATTACATAAACAAACGACAACTACTGTACATCAGATTATGTTTTGTAACCAACCATACCAATTACGCTAGATGGATGCCAGTTTTCATACTGGATATGCTTCAACTTCCTAAGAATATTCCATCAACTTTTATAGATGGAGACTTTTCTATTAGATATACTACTGTACATTTTAATGGTATATATACCGTTATAAAAGAATAAAAGGGATCAGGTGGTATTGTTTGCATAAAAAATTAAAAGTCTGCCCTTGTTAGATGGACAATTACCAGGCATTTCCTAGAATCTCGAAGTGGTGTTATGCAGGAAAGGGTTAGAATTGCTGCAAAAACATCACTTTCAAACGAGGAAACAAAACCAACATCAATGAAAAGAGATGACGAACAAGTTATTGCCATTGTGAACTATTTGAATAAAACCATGACTTTTAATGTAGAATCCCACCCTCCATGTCTTATCAATATCTCTTCTGGAATGCATGCTAGACGAGATATTCCAGATTCTTTGCTCACAGCTGTAGAGGAAGGCTTGAACATGTCTAGGCATTTCATCGATAGTGCTCTTTCTGTAGGTCAGACACATGGTTTGTATATCAAAGACAAAACTAAATACGTTTAAAAACATGACCCAAAACATCCTTAAATGTAGATTGGGAGAAATATGCTCAGATCACGTAAATTCAGAACTTGTATTTAGACACGTGCCTTGAAGACAGTCTACAATATTTTGAATGACACGTACAACTATTTCAGTGGGTAAATATGTAATCTTACCCAGGTTTCCTCCTTGTGAAGTGTCACTGAAACAGCATGTTTTACGTGCTTCGTTTCAACTAAAAATTTGGACAGCAATTGATAAACCCTATTCTGTCACCTTAAGAATATGGTTGAGTTAAATAATCAATTAAACACCTATTTTAAGGGGATATGTCAGCCCATTTCTTGTAACACCATGTGTTCATGTTAGAGAAAATGTCTATGCAAAAATTCATGTGTTTGTTCACAACAAAACTTTACAGAGATTTGCTCCTGCCAAGGGTCAGTTATATACAGAAATTCCCAAACATGTTTCTTGACAGATGAACAGAAAAAACTCTTTGCTGAATTCTGTTGTGTGGATCTCTTTTTGAGGCTTTAAGTGTGTTTTTTTTGTTTTAGTGAGCTACATGCATGAGCTTTTGTCAAAGACACGTTAAGGATAGTAGACCTTAAGTAAAAAATAATAATTATCATTTGTTGCTGAGGTTGAATGTAACCAGGCAAGGTATTAATTGTAACTTTTACGGAATATGTGTTGATCTTGTATAATAGAACGAGAGATTTGAAACACGCAACTTTTCAGAATAAATCGGCTTTTAAAAACTTTTTTTTTTGCATTTTTGAGATATTTCATTGTAAATAGATCTAAATAGACTTTTTTTTTCTGAAATTCAACATAAATATATCTTTAAATTTTGAAAATATAGAAAGAAACAAAAGGAAAACAGTATTTGACCATTGACCTTATTTTATGGAAACATGTTACCGCTTTTCCTTTTGACGACATCGATATATCAAAAGTACTTATTTTTCTGAATTAAATGATATATACCATAGCCATATAATTGATTTTATACTCCCGTTTACGGCACGTATTATGGTATACCGTTGTCTGTTTGTCTGTCCGTCGTCAACATGTCGAACGTTAACTCAAAAACGCTTTAACCAATTTTCACGAAACTTTAAAGACTTGTACCAATGATAAAATTTAGTAAATGTTTTGACTAGTTTGTGACGTCGAAAACCTTGATGTAATAATTTTAAAGAAATACAGAGATTTCTTTCGTTGATATCAAACACGTTGTTACATACACGAGCGAATTGAACAAGTTAAAATATATTTACCCCCTAAGATGGTGTCAAGGAAACGTCACCATCTTAAAAAGGATAATTACCAATAGGAAATGAAAAATCGTATCTTTTATCATAAATGTTAGTATCAAGCTTCCAGTTAGAGATATAGATATCATTATCCAGGAAAGGGTTGTGTTCATTGTTAGTACTAGCATTATTTAAAGTCAGTTCAGCAGGATAACTATTTTTAGTTTACACACTAACGTCGCCATTGATTAGAGCCAATATATCTTCTAAATATCTAAATGTGTTATTAAATGTTTGAATCATATTTTTTTCTAGTAGAGTAGACATTGATAAAGTGGATGTAATGTGTTGTGATACTTCCAGACTTCCCTACCGGCTTCAATACCATCGTCATAGGGTATGGTATGATAGAGACAGGTAACATCAAGCGAGACATCATGGATTGTTTCAGGTGGAAGAGGGTTCAAATATTATTTAAGTTGATGTGTTGTATCTAGATTGGTATATGTTTAACATGTAATCTAAGATGAAAGTCAATGAATTCTGATATAATCTGTGTAGGGCGGTCATTGGTGGAAACAATTCGTATACATGTACCTCGATTATTTACTTTGTGTATTTTAGGGCAGACGATGGAAACACCCAGTCTTTATTTATTCAGGTTTAAGATATTTAAATGTGTCTTCATAATTTTTTCCCTGTTTTACATGATTTTCAAGTTTGCGTTGGTCTTTTTGTAGAATTGAGGGGTTTAGTCAGAGTTGATTTTTTAATACAATATCTTATCAGAGAAATGACGTTCTGTCACATGGATGTCATCTCATTTGTCCATGACGACAAAGTCATGCCTTTTTAGCAACCACATTTCTTCATTTTCGTCAGATGATACATTGTTTAAATAAAAATATTTGGGAAGTGACAGTGGAAAGATGTGTTACGCCGGATTTAATTTTGTCAATAATATGTACTCAAGTAGCACATTTACTGGGTTTAGAAATTCGTAGACTTTTTTTTCTGAATTTGGAAATATCAACATCTTCTTGTTTTTCTACTGAATGTTTAATTATAATAGTGGTACATTATGTGATATCTTGAAGACTTTTAACTAAAGATTAAATCATGAGCAGTAAACTACATGAAACTTTAACAGTATTGACACACTTGCTTTTACAGAATTTTACTCATTGCATTTCCTGAATTGGAGCTGCTAGGGAGCTCATTTGATTGGTCAGCTTTAGCGTCAGAAATATCCTGATAATTCGATATCGGTTTCAATAAACTATGTGTCACTGTTTTTGCTTTGTCTGATATATCCATGCAGTCCATTTCAATCATAGAAGTCGATGTTTTTGTAGCCCCACATACCTTTATTTCTGAAAGCAGACTGCCATGATTGGCAGTAGATTGGTTCAATATTATTGGTCGATTTGAAAAACTTGATTGTTCAGGGGAATTTATTACGATTTTTTGTATCAATTCAGAACGACAATTACGCTGAGGACACGTTGATGATTCAGTGCTCGACGAATCTGATTTATATTCAGATTGATTTACTGTTGTGCTATATAAATGTACAAAATCAGAATCTCTGTGACATTGTAATAATTCATACGGCTTTAAATAAAAACTATAATCTACAACTTCTAGGTATGACCGATTAGAAGACGATGATGATTTACTTGTTCTGGAATAGCTGCTTACACTTGCCGACTCGGTTTTCTCTTGCACACCCATGTCAGTAGAACCCTGTATCATCTCAGTTTCATTTATGGACTCATATATTGACAAATTGTTTTCAATTTGATTCAGTTCTGTTACGATATTTGAAATGGAGGTTCTGGTTGAAATGTTTGGTCTAATGAATTCCTCTCTGTTGTCTAAATTCGCAGTTCGCCATTTTCGACTAATACCAATATTAACTCCAACGCATAAAGATACAATTAATACCAGTCCACCTGCTAATGGTCCATATATTATTATAAGGGTACTCTCTGTAAATATAGATTAAATGACACTTAATCATTTGTTTGACCTTTCTTATTCGTAGTTATAATATTTACTAAACACGTCAGACAATGTTTCTTTTCTTCGTTTTTGTGTGTGAATGTGTGTGTGTGTTTTAGTAACAGGATATTTTCAAATACTGATATTACAAGTGTTTCGTTGAAGTTTGGGGTCTATTTAAGCTTGCATTGCGTTGGAAGGCCAGTAAAGTACAATTAATACAGTTATATTGCTCTTCGACACAGCCTTAGGTGTTATATTGCCATTTGAAATCATAGATTTATACCAGTGTCAGTGAGTGGATGTGTCAATGCGTCTATTTGTCTATGTGTTGATTTGTCTATGTGTCGATGTGTCAATGTGTCCGTATTGGCCACTCATTATAATGTCGATTCAATTATAAGTAATCTGCTGATGAGAAGTATTTCTCCCGTATACTGCAGTTGATCCGTTAATTCTACATTGTAAACCTCCTAAATTTCTTGTTCTCTTGGAGAGATTTTTCTCATTGAAAATCATACCAAATCATCTTATATTTACAATTGTCCGTGTTAGAAACTCGATATGTTTTACAGATGATTGGTAGACATTTTCAAAATGGTCATTCTTCTTATTCTATCCAGGGTTAAGACATCTTATTTTTGGTTATTTAAGTTTCATTTACAAAAAGTATGGAAAGTGTAACATACATTTTTTGTTCTTTCACAAAACATATCAATAAAAATTTATGAACCACATATCTTTAATGTTCTTGTTACACAACTTTGATTTTTTCCGAAAAACTAAGGATTTCTTATCTCCGGAATAGATTACTTAGCCGTATTTTGCATAATTGTTATTGGAGTTTTCAGTCCTCAATGCTCTTCAACTTTGAGTTTGTTTGGCTTTATAACTATTTTGATCCGAGATCTTCACTGATGAGTATTCTGTAGACGAATCGCGCGTCTGGCGTATTAAATTATAATTCTGGTACCTTTGATAACTATTTCATCTTTAATGGACCTCGTTATCAATTTGACTACAGACTTACTAGTACGTGTTTGGCTTTCGGTTGTCATTTCAACATAGTGTTGTGTACTCCTCTGTTCATAACCGTTACTATATATATAGCTAGCAGTCTCTAAAATCATCAAAAGAAATAATTTTAGAACTGTCCTTATTTTCGTCTTTGATCATACTGTAGTATAGTTTTAATCTCAGATTCACAACTTATGTTGTTATTCAGAACGAAAATACATATGAAAATAAGGATATGCTATTCTAAAAATACCATTAAATCTATAAAAGCTACATTTCTACATGAAAGTAGTCTCGGACTGGAATGTAGAATCTGCTTGGACTTTGAGGTAATACATTTACTGTTTATATTTACGTGTTCTATAGGTAACAAATATTCAATATTTCAAATTATTGCCCTAGGTATAGGTTATATCATGACTAGTTGTCTAACATATGTCTCAATGAGCATTGTAATTTTCTGATGTTTTGAATTAATTTTTTGGCACGCTGCAGCTTGACTGTCAGATAGTAAATGTTTGATTTCTCTGCCAGTTTTTTTTTTAAATATTAAGATAATGACTGTTTATCTGATTTTATTTAGCATGTTATAAAACTGAACAGTAACACCTAATATCTCTCTTGATAAACTAGTTTTTACCTTCTATCTGTTCAAATCGATGGCTTGTTTCTCCAAACGCATTCGTCAGAATCAGGGTATAATCTCCTAGTGTGTCACGTGTTATAACAAGTTTAGCACTATATCCAGGAAGAACAATCATTTTACCGTGCATTTCTAACGACACGTTTTGTTCAGTTGAAGTCATTGAATATAGTATTGAATTTGCTAATAACTCAGTATACTCAAACCATCGTATGGAAAAAGTTGAAGGGTTGCTATAGTACAGCACGGCAAATGTCGAATTAGGTTCGATGTAACTGTTTGTCTCAGCTATTACAGGAGCATCTGTAATAAGCATACACATTTCAAAAGTATTACAAGGGTAAGGGCGTTTTCACTTTACATTTTATATGTAATAAGAGTAGTTAAACAAATCAAAGAATAAAGCAAACTTAAACATTAAATTATTTAATGTGTTAGTCAATATATCAAAGATAATTGAATAGCATTTTTATAGTACTGGATGCTTTGATATAATCAAGCAAAAAGTTGTGCTGTTAATTTGTGTCGTGGCGTTAGCAAGGTGGTATGAAATTAAAACGCAAAATGTAAACAATTTGATTCTTTTGTTTTTTGTTTTAGTTTTTGTTTAACGTTTTTGTTCTTTTTATACTATTAATTGTTAGTGCCTTTTTGTTTTCTACTATTCGGAAGGGATAAAAGTTCAAAGCGAAATGAACAATTGCTGTGTTAGCATACCAAACCATACAGTACCAATGCAGGTGCTTGCAATATAATCATTTTGACTTATCTACGTTAGATATGCTCGATGCTAAAGGTTTTGAAAGAAGTTTGCTTGAATACGTACGACCCTTAAATCTGACTAACTCTAGAAATATATTTTTATATTCAAACTAGAAAGGTAGTAACAGCACTAGATTTATGACGGATAAAGTTAATTCTTGAAAAGGAGAGTTAAAAAAAGTATTTACGTTTGACTATAATGGTTGTTGTCTTGTTCGATTCATATTTCTGTTTTCCGATTTGATTCCAAGCTCGACATATGTATTCACCGGAGTCCTCATATGAGCATGATAAGATTTGAAGAGTCAGTGTTGCTTTGTTGGCATTTCCTTTAAGATATCTGATAAATTGTCCATTAATTGTATGTGTCCATAAGTAAAATCCATATGTAAGTAGTTCACCGGATAAAAAGCAAAATATCATAACATTCGAAGTTGAATTACACTCTGTTGGATTGCTAACTGTTACAAGCGGTGGACCTGAAAAGAAATCAGGAAACTCATTTGTTTACCGTAGCAACGTCATCATGATTACCCCGAGGGTATCATCAGCACTTCGGTGTTGACATGAATATGAATTATATGGTCATTTTTATAAATTTTCTGTTTACAAAACTTTGAATTTTTCAAAAAACTAAGGATTTTCTTACGCCCTGGAGTAGATTACCTTAGCCGTATTTGGCACAACTTGTTTGAATTTTTGGGTCCTCAATGCTCTTCAACTTTGTATTTGTTAGGCTTTTTAACTGTTTTGATCTGAGAGTCACTGATGAGTCTTATGTAGACGAAACGCGCGTCTGGCGTATTAAATTATAATCCTGGTACCTTTGATAACTAGTATGGCAATACATTTTATAATGAAATATATGTCAGCATATATGAGTTGTCGTAAGTTAGTTAACCTAATTTACTGATTTTTCATGAATGTGATAATCTTAATGTCTGCTATGTTTGCTTATGTGTGTATTAGTAGCAGATCTGGACAGAGTAAGAACCATTTATTAGTTTCCAACTCCATTATCCTGGTACCTTTGATAACTATTCATAACCTCTGCGAACAATACAGATAAAAATTGAAAGATGAGATCATGGGATTTTCTATAACTAACCAAGTTTATAAAAATATAAACGAAGGCAAAACAAAGATAGAGAACTATATATTTGATAAACTATGAAAAAGCGTCAGTGTTTTTAGTGCGGGAAGAAGATTTGACAAACTTCCTGTGAAAATAAGATTGACATACAAAATAATGTAACATAACCAGAAACAAAAAGCTTGTAAAGATTTTGATCAGTGAAAGTTGTATCATTTTCAGATGCATTGAAGGTCATTCTGAAAAGCAGATGTTTTAAAAAACATATAAAACAGTCATCGTGTGTGTATATCACTTGCATTTGTAATGTAAACAGTCATACAGGACTTTTATGCTACATATTATTTTGAGAATGCACAGAGGAACATATTATAACGAAATAATATTGATTATTATATATTTGCATATTACGAAATACGTTTGTATGATTGGTCGAGAGGGCTTCCGGCAGTGGGTCTTGGCGTTATGTGTTTTTTGTTACCACTGTAACCAAGATTTCGGCGATGATAACACAAGCCATCTCAACGTTTAACTATTGTTTTCACTTTGCGTTCATCGTTTAATAAAAATAAAAAAACACAAAATATTCATTTAGATGATAAAAAGATATTATTTTGGAGTTTATTTTGGTATCAAATTTAATGGAGAACATTTTTTTTTGCGTTATCTAAAACAGTTTCATACGCCAGGTCAATTCAATGACACATATGTGTATAGTTAACGTGTGATAGAGGTTACGGTTACTTGTGGGTAAATCAATCTCTCAATCTCAAATTTCAAAGGATTATAAGGATTAAACACCCTTTTGAAGCAATTCATTGTTTGTACATACTGGACCACGCACAAATATATCATATCTTTGTGAGTGAATTGGTCGAGTTTATACTTCAATTAGTACTTTAAAAGGACACTAGCTACAAAATACATAAAAAAATAATTATTTAGTTAAATAGTGAAGTAATAATTCGCTTTAAGCAGCCAGTTTGGTTTAATTTTGTCAAAATTAGCTGAAAACAATATCGATAATGAATTATTCACTATTTCATTAGTAGAGGATATATATTTAAAACATCAAAATGACATTCGCCTCATGCAATGATCTTATAGTTTATAAACAAGAATTGAGTTTTAAATTTACATAAGTCATGCTGAAGGCCAAAAATGTCGAAGAGTAGATCCAAAGATATTGATAATGATGTAAAATATTTCAGCTCTCTCTTGCTTTGATAGAATAGGCATATACGACATTGTTTTCGTCTTTGCGTGCTTTAACATCGAGAGGGAGGAGTATTTCCCAAAATGATTAGGAATCGTTTTTAAATGTTAAGGAAGAATTTAGTTACTAGTATCTACTGTGGATTCATTATTATTCGTTGGGTACCAATTTTCGTGGATTTAGTGGGTACAGGTCAACCACGAAATCAAATGTTCAACGAATGACAAGTTTTCCAAATGTATGTTTGCAGACTTTGGCAAAACCACGAAATCAAATATCCACGAACATGTGATTTTTCCTTCATCCACGAAAATTGATACCCACGAAAATAAATGAATCCACAGTAATGTAATAGTCATTGAGGAATTCAAGCTTTTAGTAAATAATTTCACACTTATTTTAGCCATGATAAAACATACAATTACATGAAAACACATTTTGCCAACATAAGTCATGAAACATATATTTCTGAAACTTTGTGATCATTGTCCTCTACAGAAAAACACGTTCTGGCCTATTTTTTGTTGTTCTTTATGCGTTGGTGAATTTAAGGTGGTATGGGTGTCTTTCGCCATCTTGGATTGTAAAAAACAGAGAATCTAAGGTCCATATTTTCTATTAAGTTAGCAAAATTTGATGCAGGAATGCGGATATCTAATGTGAATTTTCCTTTAAAAGAACCAATTTATAAGAATATAAATTAGAAATATTAATATTTTTACAAGTGTAGATTATTTTTGGTTGTTTTTGAATATTTTCAAATTGGCATTTTAAGGGGAGGTAACTCTAAAACAGTGAATTTTCTGAAGGACTCTTCATGAAATTTTCCTATTTTGTCTTTTAGCCGGAAAAAACGTACGGTGACCCTATCTTTTCTTTTGATATTCTAAAAGCATTGTCTAAAAGCTATCTTTTCCTTACTTATTATACAATTCTATCATTTTGTTTATTTTCTATTCACAAAATTGTGTTTTTTCCTGTATAATCCATACAAAATTTGTCATTTTGTCACAACCTGTAGCTTGAGAAAATGCGCGGTGACTTATCATTTTTATAATATTTTTGAACATGTATCAATAGATACTACATTTTGACAAAGTATTGACAAATTCTTTCATTTTTATTTTAGACTCCCATACCACCTTAAATGAATATTTTACCTCATTAAGATTTATTTAAAATTTTGTACAAGTTAAACCCATTTTTAAGCAATATTTTGTACAGGTTATAACATGTATGAGGTACTTTGTACATGTTATAACTTGTATTTTTGCATTATAAAAGTTATAACATGTACAATATTTTTGTACATGTTATTACCTGTACAAAATCGCAACTTGTACACGACATATGCACTGTTTATTTCAGACTAGTTGGATATGTAATTTAGTATCAAATAGGAAAATTTGAATCAAATCGTAGAATATGATTTTGACAGCTAGTGCCTCTTTTAAAGGACGTTTGATCCTATAATAACATGTATGTCAACCTTTTCTCAAAGAAAATGTTTCTTTTTTTTGTAAGGACGTGTGAATTACTAGTAAACATGTTGTTGAAATATATGATGAATATGTGAGATATGAACTTTTTATTGACAATGTTAGTTTTTCTTATTTATCATTGTGCCAAAAATAAGTCCCGGGATATGATGGTTCTAGGGCAAGACTTTGTATTTATAATTGTCAGCTAACTTGGGATCATTTATTTAGTGTTCAGAAATGTTATACGTAGGATATTTGCAAACGAAACTAATGGTTTCCCAGGTTTAGATGACCAGTCCGATAGGTATAGCTTCGGATTGTTAGAGGTATAGTGACAACAGTGTTTCTTTACCCCAAATCAACCAACGGGTTTATTGAATATTGATCATTAAAAGTTATTTGCATCATTAAAGAGGCACTAGCTACGAGATATACAAAACAATACAATACGATTTTGTTTGGTTTAATTATTAATAAATGTGAATTGATGAAATAATAACTTATTTTTGTTTCAATTTTGTCAAAATAAGCAAATACTTGCAAAACAAAATGATAGAAATGATTATAAATTAAGGAATGTATCTCCCTCGTGCAAAGCTCTGATTCCTTTCACGAATTTGGCTATACTTTTTGGATCTTTTGGATTATAGCTCTTCATCTTTTATATAAGCTTTGGATTTCAAATATTTTGGCAACGAGCATCACTGAAGAGACATGTATTGTCGAAATGCGCATCTGGTGCAAGAAAATTGGTACCGTTAATCTTATTGCAAGTGAATATTTTTACATTTTTCAATTCGTATTCATGTGATCTTCAATTCAACAGCTATAGATTGGTTACGCATGTATAAATAGTTGTCATCCATTAAAGGGAAGGAAAAGAATGTCAACATTGATAGTGAAACAAAGTAAATCAATAATTGACCGATTGAATCCAAACAAAAAATATTCTTATACAGGTAAAAGTCGAAATTCACTGGGGGTTTTTTCAGACTTATTGTAATATGAATATACGCTTAAGTATATCGAATCGGTGAACACGAATTTGGCAGCGAGTGCAATCTATGTCAGGACAAATCTTACTTGAAATATTCAAAGTTATAGTTGATAATGAAGTGATTTGCTTGAATCGGGCACTACAAGTGCATATCCTTCCATTATAACTTGATCTCAGATGTAGGAATAGTGTTGCAGTAAATGTAGTATTAATTTGCTCCACTTGAACAGATGTGAAATTCAGACAATCCCAATGCATTTGAATATCAAGAGTAGTGTTAATACTGCAACTTAGGTTTATGTTTTTTCCAGATACCAAAGGTGTATCAACTGAAACGATCTTTGGGTTGGTTATATCTAAAAAATAAAAAAAATAAAAAATAAAAAAGGGGGAGTTTAGCTTTATTTTAACCATTGTTTTATATTCAAAAGCTAAATGCATTCAACTCATGTTTGATAAATTGATGTATAGAAATATCCGTGTCATTCTTTGTTTTTATTCATTCTTTTTTTAGATTTCCAAACACGAAATATATCGAATTGAACTTGGTGTGCACTGATATTTTACTTGCCTTGTAAAATATTCTGTAAATTCGTTGTATTTCACTAAATATGATAGAATGCAATATATATCTTTCAATCATGTGTTGCTGATACGAGAGTTTCGTGTAAACGACACTTGTTTCCCTGGAGTTATTTTTATGTGGAATGTTCTACATCACAGTTTGTAGACACTCTTTCCGAATGGATTAAGGCAGCGAGGTCGTAGAAACAAATAAGAATTTAGTACTAGTAACTAAATGAGCCTATCAATGACCATGCTACGTCAATCTTCAAAGACCCTAATGTTTAAAAACTTATCCTACCTTCATGACAAATATGTTGTTGTCCCCGCAGATAAAGCCCCAAACAACATCGTTTGTGAGTGTAAAACTCATTACATTAACTGCTTTATTAACGAATTAGGTATTGAAAATTCACTTGGAAACCAAACATATACACTCACGACACTTACCAACTAGGAAATCCTGGATAATGATAGGTCTGTTCTATGTTCCTTTGGAATTTCAACCACTGTATTGGATACCTAAACTGCATAAGTGTCCTTACAAACAATGGTATATTGTTGGGTTTTCCAAGTGCTCCATGAAACCTCTTTCAAAATTATTAACATCTATTTTATCAGCAATCAAAGACGGGCTTAAGAGTTATTGTGAAACTGCCTATAGAGGTGGCGTGAATCAGATGTGGATACTTGAAAAATCCAAAGATCTTTAAGAGTACATACAATCTAACTCTCTTTCATCTTATAATAGTATTAAAACCTTTGACTTCTCTACACTTTATTTAAGTACTCCACATTCCAAACTAAAAGACAAATTGAAAGAGTTGGTATTGCTTTGTTTCATAAAACAGAATGGCCAACAAAGATACAAGTAGCTTGTCTGGGAAAGGGATAAATTCTACTTTGTAAAGGATCACTCTGATTCAAAAAAAAATAATCTTTGAAACTGACAATATCAAGATGCTTGATTGGCAACATATTTGTTACGTTCGGCGAACGTGTTTTTAACAGACTTTCGGCATTCCAATGGAAGCGAATTGTGCCCCTCTTCTGGCCGACTTGTTTCTTTATTATTATGAGGCCGACTTCATACAAGAACTTCTTAGGAAGAACGATAAAAAGTTAGCAATATCCTTTAACTCTACTCTCCGCTATACAGATGATGTTCTTTTACTAAAAAATTCAAAATTTGGTGACTATGTCAAATGCATCTATTTCTTTGAACTAGAGATAAAGGATACATTAGATACAGTTAATTCGGCCTCATATCTTGACTTTCGTCTAGAAATTGACAATGAGTGTCGATTAAAAACAAAACCTTACGACAAAAGAGATGATTTCAGCTTTCCAATTGTGAACTTTCCATTTCTAAGAAGCAACATTCCAGCAGCACCTGCATACGGTATATATATCTCCCAATTGATACGATATTCCCGTGCTCGCATTACCTATCATGATTTTCTTGATAGAGGATTGTTTCTCACAAAAATACTATTAAATCAACAGTTCCAAATGGTGAAGTTGAAATCATTTCTTCGAAATTTTACGGACGCCATCACGAGTTGGTTGACCGTTATAAAATAACCGTTTCACAAATGATATTGGATATGTTCCTAACGTCGAAACTACAATCCCCTGCCCTTTCATGAATGTGACCTACCGAATTAGACTATTTACCGGATTTGTAATAACATAAACAAAACGACGGGTGCCACATGTGGAGCAGGATCTTCTTACCCTGCCGGAGCACCTGATATCACTCCTACTATTTGGTGGGGTTCGTGTTGTTTATTCTTTTTAAATTAGTTTTATATGTTGTTTCATGTGTACTACTGTTTGTCTGTTTGTCCTTTTTATTTTTAGCCATGGCGCTGTCGGTTTATTTTCGATTTATGAGTTTGACTGTTACTCTGATATCTTTCGTCCCTCTTTTGTAGAAAGTTTTTAACTTATCTGCTAAATCCTTAACAAAATGCTTGAAAGCCAACACAAATGGACAAAACTGTAAACGGTTAATTTTGAAGACGGAAGCGCTAACCTTAGATAAGTTCATTATTACCTAAGACATGAATGGATATGCTGTCATTTTTAAAGAATGTCCGACCAGTTTTAAATTTCATGGAACATACAATCTCTATATCTACATCTGTCCTCTGTTGATTTATATTAATTCGTATTCCATATTTCTTTCCATTGTCGGTACACTGGCAAATTTCGCGTGTGCACTCTTGGCGTGTACTTGCCGAGTAGCAACCGTTGTTGTGTCGTCTTAAGCTGTTGACTGTTTCCCCGTCTAAAAGGAATTCTGCTGATTCACCTGCTGGCACAGTATTTGATGAGCAATTAACCCATACTGTATCACCATTCTTGACATACAATGGCCCTTGTAGATCAACATTAACTTGTGTGGTAGTATCTGTAATTAGTAAAATCATTAAAGAATTGATATACAAATAAGTTTTAACAAAATGAGATTTCTCTTTCTTCGAAACGTTCATCTCTTTTTTTTTATGTTTTAATTACTTTTGCTTCTTTGAATTGTTTGCTGAAAATATTAATCTATAAAGATTGGGTAATTTTGTATGGATTTTTCTCCAATGATCTTTGCAAGATCATAGTAAAAATGTCTATTCCTTTTAAAATTCAATGACAGGTAGCATTAATATACATCTTGTAAAATATCAATATGATTTCTACTTACTTTGCAATCCTAAACATGCCATTCATGCTGATGTATATACGTTTTGGTATTTTTTTCACTTTTTCAGAAAAAGCAATTTGAGTGTTGTCACGTACAGGATAATATCATTCATATTGACATACAATTTCGACGTTTATTATTAATAAAGTATAGTTGCCCTTATATCATTGTGCAATGCAGTAATGTTAAAACTTATTTGTACAATAAACGAATAATGTTGAGTGGCTTTTCTGTCAAATGTCATGTATTTTAACGAAAGAGTTAAAGAACATTACACCAACACTTCACTAAGTCATTGGAATTCCTAGATTTCAAGTACAAATCGACAACTAACAATTCCAGATTTGTTTATATCTCCAAAACTTGACGATGCACTATGAAAAGGTGGCGTGCACGCATATAACCATATAAAATCGTTACAGTAAAGTCATGAATGTAAGACGATTCACATTTTTCAACTGATAATTAAGAACTGCTTGACATTAAATGCATAATATAGATAAAGGAAAGGGAAAATCATGTGAAGTATAATAATTTTTTCGCGCCTCGTATAGATATTAGATATTAGCAAAACATATAGAATTTGGATTCAAAATATCAGATCAATAGTATAACGGTTTTAATAATTTCTTGACAATACTAGGTTTTTGTATATACAACTCGCACTATGTATCTGAGCAAAAACTGAAATTTTTAGATGTGTATGCTATGTTTATAAAGGAGCTACGAAGGTTTATGAATGAGAACAACACAGTATCTCAAAATGTATTTTTCATAAAGTTAAAAAGATTGATTTAATTGATGGAAAAAAATAATGTTAATTTTATTATATTCTGTGTATTTTCCTGGATACTCAGAAAGTGCTTCACAGGGATAAATTATTGAAGCTTGGACAATGAATTAAAGTTGTAATAAACAATTTGAAGAATAAAGAATATTTATTTGTTGTAAGAAAAAAATGTTCGCGCGTCATGGAAGATTGTTTCCAAAGTTTTAATGCTTAATAATTGATAAGTATTGGTAAAATGGTATTTTCTCAGTGATACCTCTACGTAATTCAAATTCAGCTTACCTTGAGTCAGAACAAAAATAAATGAAAAAAGACTGACACGCATCATTTTGCTCATTGTGAAATAAAAAACGCACATTCACGAATGTTAATATTTCCGTGTTGCATGGCTTGTTCATGTGATTTTGATATTTCCTATTGTTTTAATGATTATTCAAGTGCATCCACTTTTAAATCAATAAATCGTCATTGCACTGTCATAACATATATATATTTATATATCCTTCCGTATGTATTTGTTGCAACAATTAACCTGAGAATCATTTTGATTTCAAACTTATAATTTTAAAGATGGCGTATAGTTCTCTTGAAGTCACTGAATTTAGTCTTCTTTTTCATCCTTGCCTTTTTAATCAGGAGCACCAAGAAAATATAACCTTTTTACTTTCACGATTTAAAAATGGTTGGTATATGCACTACAGACAATATCTGCAACAGTATTGTACAAATCAGGTGCAAAGAAAAAACGTCAATGCGATACCACCAGGCTTTAAATTTTTAGCTAAATTTAAAAAGTTATGAGAGGAAAAGTAACTCTTATAATGATTTGTTTTCTTTTCCAGTTTTGTTTTGAAAATCCTGAGGGGTCAATAAAAATTTATAAGTCGAATTCATACAAATAAGAAAGGAAAAAAGAAAGAAGGAAGAAATTTAAGAAAGTAAGAAAGAAAGATAAAGGGACGAATCAATATTTTAAAACTCTGCATATAAAGCAAATTTTAGATAGCAAATAATGGTGAAATGCCTCTGATACTATCGTAATTGAACGCATTCCTCCAGTGACATGTATTTCGTTACTCATGACTTTGGTATTATATTTTTACATCGAGATTGCCGTGAGGTCATTTCGATGTATTGCTATCGCCTTTATTTTGCACACATAACTTTCGTTTTGTGTTTGTAACCGATCTATAAACATGATAAATACCCGGATATTAACTAGTGTAAACTAACATCCCTTGTCGTTTGTTAAAAATACATCTCTTCAATGACTACTAATAAAAATATTTTTGTTTAGAACATAAATTAATAATATGAAAATGTTTTGTCGTTAGATATATAATCGAATTTTTACAGAAGAGTGTCCACCATCGTCTTGCACTGCACTGTTATAAGAATAGTAGAATAGAATGATACACAAATGGGTGAACATTATTTATCCATGTTACTGTTATATTAATATAATATATTATTGTATAGCAATATAATATATCCTACAGAAAGTAACCTAAAGTTAGCGTGCAATAAATTCTAATATTGCAATAGTGCAATAAGTCTTCAAATTTCATGACGTCATCAACGACAAAATCTTAGTTTAAACAAATTTTTACTTTCAAATATTATATTGCTATACAATAAAAGGGTTATTGCATGAATATTGGGGAATATTGTCCCTCGTAGAACATATATTGCACTCGCAAGCTCGTGCAATATAAAATTCTACTCGGGACAATATTCCCCAATATTCATGCAATAACCCTATATTACAAAACAAGAACTATCTTTAAAAAAAAATATCCGACGTATTTAAATTTGAGTATATGTTTAAAACTATCATTTCGATAACCTTCAGAAGCACAATGACTTAATGATGCAGAACCTCTTTAATAAAATCTTCATCTGAATGCATCTACAAAAAATTCTTTACTAAGTCTGGTTATATTAAGGCAATATATTGACACCCGTAAAAAAAATATTTGTCAAAAAATCCAGTGCAAATAAAAAGAAACAAAATATACATTCACTACTGTTTACATTAAACTTAATTTATGGTTAGCAAAGCTAAAAACTATTGGTAGTATAAGTAGTATCTTTCTTTTTACATTTACCAAAACCCCGCGGAAATCTCATATGCGTAGGTGCGTTCTAAAAGTCATGTACCTTCGTACAACAAAGTTTACATTAAAATTATATAATGTTCCCGAATAAACAGCTGTCATGGATGCTATTGGAGAAACAATTATTTTTATAAAAATATAAATCTTTGTAAGATCTAGTTCAAATATTTATAGTTTTTCACTTGCTTTCCATCACGATATGATTTTCGAGACGTTTTTTTCAAACACAACCAAATCACCCATCATGACAGCATTTTGTCCAATCACAGAAAGGATTTTCGAGCATGCGTATTCTGTTGCCATAGTTAAGCGTCCTTAAGTTCAAAGTGCACAAACCGAAACTATACCGACTACGTTTTTGTATCACTATAATATAATAGTTATTACGGTGAGGTTGAATTTCAGGTCATTTATTCATAATCTACGCACGACCTTGTCTCAGAAAAATATATCACTGTACATCAACCTCAGTTTCATTTCAAAATGTGACAATTTGCCAGTTGTAAAGAAATAAAAACTATAGAGTAAATTCTTTTTAAAGTCATAAGAAACCTCAAATTAAAAAATAAAAAAAAATAATGCACATGTTTTTTATAACTCAATGGATAGTTTGCATTATCAAGCTTATATGCATATACTTATTTCTGAAGAAAATTTCTTTATTTATTCATATTTAGAAGAAGTTTACTTTATTTGCATTGCTTCCTTCCAGCTTTTTTTGCTTCCAGGAAGCAATTCCCGGACATTTGTTTCGTATGCAAAGTGACCTCAGTGTGAAAATCCGGTGATCGCAATACGTATGGGTGTTCTTAAAATAAACTATTATCTAATGTACATTTTAAAACACGTGCTGAATATCCATGCTTTTTTGTTGCTGTTGACAAACCGGTGACAATCGTTTAACTTCGGCTTCAAAACACGAACTTTAATCACCTGCCTTATTTTCACAACAGTTAATACTTCAGTTTCTTAATGTTAACTCTTTCATATACATTTGATAAAATTTACTGTTTGCAATAGCATGAATTGTTCTATATAATAAGAATGTTCTTATCCCGTGCATAAAACAATGCCGTATTTGGCGAAACCTTTTCAACTTTTGATCTTCAGTGCTGTACAACTTTGTACTTTTTTCACTTTCGATCTTTTATATCTGGGCGTCACTGTTGATTTTTGTGTGGACAAGGCACATTTTTGGCGTATTGAATTTTAAACCTGATGCTTTCTGTTACCTATTAATCATGTTTTTCTTTGTCTAATATGTTCTCCTATTTATTTGTATTGTAGTCCTGTAATATTATGTTGTCATCTCAATGTTATATTTAACTTTGCCATTAAAGTGCGAGGTTTGGCATGCCACAAAACCAGATTCAACCCACCACTTTTATTTCCCTTTAAAAGTGTCCTGTACCAAGTCAGGAAGATGGCCATTGTTATGTTATTGTTCGTTTATGTGTGTGTTGCATTTTAACGTTTAGTTGTTTGTGTTTTCTCTTATTTTTTAGATATTGAGATAAGACGTGGCACGGTACTTGTCTATCCCAAATTCATGTATTTGGTTTTCATGTTATATTTGTTATTCTCGTGGTGTTTTGTCTGATGCTTGTTCCGTTTCTGTGTATGTTACGTTTCGGTGTTATGTCGTTGTTCTCCTCTTATATTTAATGCGTTTCCCTCGGTTCTAGTTTGTTACCCCGATTTTGTTTTTTGTCCATGGATTTATGAGTTTTGAACAGCGGTATACTACTGTTGCCTTTATTTTTCACAACAACACTGACCGATTGAAAAAAAAATTTGACGATTATACGAAATTTATGGGAAAAAAATGATAAAATCGGACACAGAAGACTAAGTTTATGATGTATATATGCATTGGTTCAAGAATTGGAATAATATTTGTTTTTATCGGTCACTCGTTTCTTATGACTTTAATGTACAGAAATAAAACAATGTTGGAGAGAATGTTCTAATTGGTGTTAATTAGTTTTTGGAGTAAAGATATTTTAGAATAACCAGTGTCATTTTTGGTGTATTGAATTATCATGACTTAATTTTAAATTATTGTATTCTATACAGGCAAAGTATTTTACATTAATTATGTAAGAACGCACAATTAGACAAACTGCTAATATCTGGGAAAATTTTTCTTAAATTTTTTAAAAGACGTCTGGCGTTATTCCAAAATGTTTGTCTTTCTAAAGACAAACACGAGTAATTTGCGTACAGATTTATGGAAGTTATTTAATTATATAATTTTTCTATATATGGTTATATTTAATGGATTTCAAAGTATTCTTAACATGTGTCGTATACATTGTATTCACATCATTAACCTGTTAATCTTTACTTTACAGATATATGAAGATGTGGTATGAGTGACAATGTGACAACGTTCTCTCACTCAAAGTTTCAATTTATAAAGTAAACCATTAAAGGTCAAGGTACGGTCTTCAACACGGAACCTTGACTCACATCTGACAGCAAGCTATAAAGGGCTCCAAAAATTACTAGTGTAAAACCATTCAAACGGGAAATCCAACGGTATAATCTAAATAAAAACGAGAATGTCTTATTGCATAATATCAATAGTATAACAATTTCATAAATGTCATGTCATTCACGTATGTCTTGTAAAAATGTATGTATGCATTATTTTAATCTAAAAAAAATAAATTAAAAAAATAAAAAATAATTAAAACAATGCCCCAAGATTTTGGTTTGGTTTGGGTTGCTCAGTCTTTTGGGGTTTTTTTTCTTGTGTTTTGTATACTATTTGTTTTTTCGTAATTTTATTTTTTTCTATAACATGGCCATAAAATAATTGAGAATGGGAATGGAAAATGTGTCAAAGAGAAAACAACCCGACCATAGTATAGAAGAGGCAACAGGCGAAGGCCACCAATGGGTCTTCAATGTAGAAAGAAACTCCCGTACCCGGAGGCGTGCTTCAGCTGGCAGTTTGTTTTTCTTATACGAGTTTAACAAAATAAACATCAAGAACGATTTATTTGCATGATTCCATCCATCCATCCGTCCATCAATCCATTTAATGAAAATTTAAAAAAAAAAATTATAATCAGCCATTTCAGATGACTTACAATTAGTTGTAATATAAAAAAAAAGATGTGGTTTGATTGTCAATGAGACAACTATCCACACAATACCAACATGACACAGACATTAACAACTATCGGTCACCGTACGGCCTTCAACAATGAGCAAAGCCCAAACCGCATAGTCAGCTATGAAAGGCCCAGATAAGACAATGTAAATCAATTCAAACGAGAAAACCAACGGCCTCATTTATGTAAAAAAATGAACGTAAAACAAATATGTAACACATAAACAAACGACAACCACAGAATTTACAGGCTCCTGACTTGGAACAGGCACATACATAAAATAATGTGGCGGGGTTAAACATGTTAGCGGGATCCCAACCCTCCCCCTAACCTGGGACAGTGGAGTAACAGTACAACATAAAAACGAACTATACAAATCAGTTGAAAAAGGCTTAACTCATCAGATGGACAAAAATACAAGTAGACGTGGCCGGGTACTTATACATCCAGACAAAAAAAAAACACAATGAACAGATCTGAGAGTACTCGCAGTTATCTGACAGCTAGTTCAAAGCCACTAAAAACTAATAAATAAATCATGCATCTAAGACTAAACTATCAATCCCTACACATCCAACATCCAATGGAATTAGTGTAAAGACGTCATAAACAGCCAGAGAAAACATGACTTTGTTCAATGCAAAGTTACAGGTATCGACAGATTGTAGATCCATGAATATGTATATGAATATATCATACTAGTAATATTTAGTTAGCTTTTAATTTGCTGATAACAAAATCAATATTCATACCAATAAAAACAATATTCAATGATCTTATTACAGTGTTGAATACGTAACCTTTTAGAATAAGTTTATTTAAAGGAGCGACAAGTTTGCATGGATCATTTCTTAATTTCCGGGCACGGTTAACAACATTTCCGTAAACATGAGGATGTGCTATCCCGTTTAGAATAGGTTTTTTACAGGTACAACCAAACTTCAATACCAAATCTTTATATCTATGAAAAAAATTAGTAAAGGTTTTAAGTAATTTATGGTAACGATATCCCTGGTTTAATAATTTACCAGTAATACATAGGTTGCGTTCGTTAAAATCAAAAAACGTCACAACAGACACGGGCATAGCGAACAAGTTGTGATGATGGTGCCAAAGGAACATTACCATCTAAAAATGGAGACTGTAATTATGTTTAAGGTTTTTAAAATAAAGTGGTGGTCACAATTTTTATGTAATTAAAAATATAAAGTTTAGTTTAAATGTCACTTTTTGACAGTCTTCTACCATCTTGGATTGTAAAATAGAAGCCTATATTTTAATTTAAGCCCATTGCGATGTATGAATGCGGTTTATTAACCCTTACCATGCTGAATTGTTTTTCAGAATGTGAAAATTATATGCAAATGAGCTTCATCCTGCTGCTGAAGCATATTGCTTCCTTTAAATCTAATAAAGGTGATCACGGGTCAGGATGGGTGAGGAGGCGAAGTCGGGAACTTGCGACAAAGTTGGTCATCAGGTACAAAAAGCGTCTTTTTTCGTCCTTTATCTTGACCCCGAAGACCCAGGGATGCTGGTAAAGGTATCCATCTGTAGCCTACATGTAGAGTGGACCCCAGTTAACAAATAGACTACATCAGTTTTTAGGTGAGAGTGAATCTGATCTTGGTTTAGCAGTGTGTCTACAGAAGTTAAGGTCATTTGGACCAAAGATACGGAATTTCACGATGTTTTCCGAAGACTTTAAATGGGCCCGAAACCGGAAATAGTTGTATTTAGATAATAATTTCGATCAGTAGTTATATGCCTGCGGGTTTGCACTATTTTTGCAAGTTTTGTGCCTCTGAACTTTCTGTGTAAGACACAGAAGGGAAGCCGAACCCTCCAGAAAACCAAGTTTCATCCTATTACAAAGTCCGTGTTTGTGCTCAAAATGCAATAAATAAATGAGAAATATAAAAGATAGCCTCGGGTTGACGGAACATGCATAACTTTCGAAATAAGTAACATAAAGCTCACTTATAAAAGTATGGAATGCCATTGGAGACAAATAACGGTGGTCTAGATACGCCCGTAATATGATGGTCATCGCATCACAAGGGTTGTCAGATTTATAATTTTTTTAATAAATACTTTTGCTATGAATGTAGATTATTTTTCATTGAATTTATTTTTTCCTTACCTGCACATATAGCGAGAAAGAAATTGTATAGTTTATACAAGAACTAACTGTACTTTTTGCAATTGAATGTCATAGCAGGACAAAACGTAGGATTACCACATTTATACTTTTGATATTCTAAAAGCTTTTATATGAGCTCTCTTCTCATTCTGTTTTAAAAAATTGTAACATTTATAAAAAAAAAGATGATGTGATACAATTGCAAATGAGACAACTCTCCAGAAGAGACCAAATTAAAAAGGAAAATAACTACAAAAGGTCATCGTAATGCCTTAAACAATGAGCAAAGCCCATACCGCATAGCTAACTTTGCACGGTCCCTAAATGACAAATGAGGGACAAATTCAAAATAGAAAACGAATTTATGTAAATTTAATTTGATTTATGTACAAACTAAACAAAAATGATGCCCCGCACTCTAATCTGAAGTCACTGTATCAACAGTAGTATACCGCTGTTCAAAACTCATAAATCCATTGACAAAAAACAAAATCGGGGTAACAAACAAAAACTAAGGGAAACGAATTCAATATAAGAGGAGAAAAACGACACAACATTAAAATATAACACACACAGAAACGGACTAAGAATTAGACAAATTCCTATGAGAATAACAAATATAACATCAAAACCAAATACATGAATTTGGGATAGATAAGTACCGTGACACGTCTTAAAGTAATGTGAATCTACACTAAAAATTAAGAGAAAACAAACGACACAACGGAAACACAACGTTAAAAAGTAACACACACAGAAACGAACTATAATATAACAATGGCCATATTCCTGACTTGGTACAGGACATTTTAAAGGAGAAAATGGTAGGTTGAACCTGGTTTGTGGCATGCCAAACCGCCCTCTTTTAAGGCCATGTGAAATATAACATTAAAATGACAACACAACATTACATAACTACAATATGAATAAATAGGAGAACACAATTGACAATGAAACACACGAATAATAGCTCACAAAAGGCAACAAGTTTAAAATTTTAATACGCCAGATGTGCATTTTGTCCACACCAGATACAAAAGTTTGAAAGCCGAAACAAGTACGATGTCGAACAGCATCGAGGACCAAAAGTTAAAAAAAGTTGTGCCAAAAACGGCCAGGGTTTTCTGTTAGGTACCAGAACATCCCTATTATTTAGAATAATTTAAACTTTTGTAAACAGTAAATTTCATAAAATGACTATACAAAAGATATATGATAAAACTGAAGTATTAACTAATTACAGGAAACAACCGAAATACATTACATAACTCGACAAAATGTACAAAAAAATAGACTCGGACTTCTCTTGAATTGAATTTTAAATGTACGTATTGTAAATGCGTTTACTTTTCTACTATGGTGGGAGGGTTGAGATCTCATGAACATGTTTAACCCCGCCGCATTTTTGCGCCTGTCCCAAGTCAGGATCCTCTGGTCTTTGTTAGTCTTGTATTATTTTAATTTTAGTTTCTTGTGTACAATTTTGGAAATTAGTATGGCGTTCATTATCACTGAACTAGTATATATATTTGTTTAGGGGCCAGCTGAAGGACGCCTCCGGGTGCGGGAATTTCTCGTTACATCGAAGACCTGTTGGTGACCTTTTGCTGTTGATTTTTTTTTCTATGGTCGGATTGATTTCTCTCTGATACATTCCACATTTCCATTCTCAATTTGATATCCGAATAAGTTAAAACCTCACCGCCAAGTGAAGTCATATTTGGAATTGTAAAAAATGATATTAGAATTAGGATTGATTTAAGATTATATTAGAACTAAATACTGATATTACATTTAATAACAATACACATTTCAATACTTATTTATAGCAAACTAAGGTAGCAATTAACTATTATATTATATAGCTATGTCCGGTTTGTTTTGAATCTAACTTCAAACGTAAAACATCGTACTGATTACGTTGAACAAAATGATGAAATCTAATAAATGAAGGTGGTGATTATTCGAGATGGCTTGTAAAACTAAGGCCGTGTTCACACCAAACGCCGTGTAGAGTAAACATGTTTACAATTAGTTTAGTGTAGTGTACACTGGTTTCACATTACATTTGTTCACATCTATACACCTTGTTAAGCTACCTGTACATAAGATTTGTTCCCACTTGTAAACTATATGTCATTTAAATGTTCATTACGTAGAACTGAATTCAAATTTTTTTCTAGCGATTAGGGTACAACCATTTGATTTCAAAAGGGGGTGGGTGATGGGAATGGAAATATTCCGATCCCCAATTTGATAAAAAAAAAAATGGTCATACAGATGATAAAAAAAAATATTCTGAATCAAGAGTTTCCCCATACATTATAGTGTTAAATATTGAAAAAAAAGTATTTGATCACCAGCATCGAAAATAAAGGAATAAAATCGTACGCGCGAAAAAAAATCTGACTCAGATAAAAAAAAACAAAAAAAACTCCCCCTTTTTTTAAGTTAAGTGGTTGCTACTTTTTTAACCATTTTTTTAAGTTGCAGTAGTTTGAATATACTAGAGATGTCTCGATAACGCATTAGAAAACGTTAGCTGTAACAGCGTGATTACAGCCGGAAAAAAGGATTGAGATATTAGGGATCACTACATTTTTATCTTTTCTTTTCGTTTCAAACTGTATTTCTTCTCCAAGGAGTATTTTGTAAAGGAATAGGGTAACCTTTTTTATATTTATTTTACGTGTTATTTAACGGATCTGAGATACTAGACAAACATATCATTTACCTCACACTTTTTTTAGTCATAAAATTGAGAATGGAAATGGGGAATGTGTCAAAGAGACAACAACCCGACCAAATAAAAAAACAACAGCAGAAGGTCATCAACAGGTCTTCAATGTAGCGAGAAATTCCCGCACCCGGAGGCGTCCTTCAGCTGGACCCTAAACAAATATATACTAGTTCAGTGATAATGAACGCCATACTAATTTCCAAATTGTACACAAGAAACTAAAATTTAAATAATACAAGACTAACAAAGGTCAGAGGCTCCTGACTTGGGACAGGCGCAAAAATGTGGCGGGGTTTAACATGTTTGTGAGATCTCAACCCTCCCCCTATACCTCTAACCAATGTAGAAAAGTAAAAGCATAACAATACGCACATTAAAATTCAGTTCAAGAGAAGTCCGAGTCTGATGTCAGAAGATGCAACCAAAGAAAATAAACAAAATGACAATAATACATAAATAACAACAGACTACTAGCAGTTAACTGACATGCCAGCTACAGACTTCAATTAAACTGACTGAAAGATTATGATTTCATCATATGAACATCAGGCACAATCCTTCTCGTTAGGGGTTTAATATAATACCATCATAACATATATGAGAAGAACATAACCCGTGTCATGCCAACAACTGTTTTTAGAATAAATGTGTTTAGTTCCGACGCAAACACCTTATCAGTGACTCAATATTAACGCCAAAATATGCAATCTTTAATGACTTGACAACAGTATCGTAATTATATCTCTTCTTAATAAGTCTATTCAAAGGTTTTGTAAGTTTATGAGGTGAATACTGACACCTTTGTGCTTTATAAAGAATATTTCCATAAAAAAATGGATGTGAAATACCTGAACGTATAAGAAGTCTGCATTTATGCGTGAATCGTTTTTTTAGTAAAGACTAGTGGCGAATATTTCTGTGTACGTCAAGTCGATTCGGGAAGACCTTTTCAAATGAATTAAGCAGCAACTATTTACTTCATTTTTTGTGGAGGGGGAGGGGGCGTGAGCTATTGATTTTTTTTTCAGGACAAATTTTGGTGACAAGTCGAAATCAATTTTAGCACTATATATAGTGGCAGCTGAGGGTGAAACAAACAAAAAAAATTTCAGGGCCAAAAACTGGAAACATTTTTTGTTACAAAACAAAATTCAAAGCTCACCACCCCCAACCCCTTGCCTTTATGTTTTATACTCAACTATAATAGCCCCCCCCCCCCGAAAATCAATTGGTTGCTGCCTTATGGGTTCGGCAATGATGCAGCTTTGAATCTTGATTAGGGGTTAATAAAGTACGTTAATTTTTTTTAACAAAAAAAAGTCTGTAAAATTTAGACAACTAATAATTATAAAAAATATCAATTTTACTCAAAAATAGTTTCCTCCTTAAATATTTATACGATCAAACTAATGTCCTAAATGCCTAGTTATGTGTACACTTAACCTACACAAGGCCTACATTGACTATCGACTGTGTGTAGACAAAACATGATATACACTACATGTAAACATTGCATTTTATCAATGGGAACGCAATTGTGTTCAGTTTACGTGTGAGTTACACTAACACAACACCGAATTTAGTTCAATCTGAACACGGCCTAAGATTTATTGGCAGTATTGACCACAGCTTTTTATTATTAACACAAATTTAAATATGTACACATATAGATTCAACGATATATATTGTTCAACTAGATAGATTCATAGATAACTAGGGCCGTGTTCACACCAAACGCCGTGTAGAGTAAACATGTTTACAATTAGTTTAGTGTAGTGTACACTGGTTTCACATTACATTTGTTCACATCTATACACCTTGTTTAGCTACCTGTACATAAGATTTGTTCCCACTTGTAAACTATATGTCATTTAAATGTTCATTACGTAGAACTGAATTCAAAATTTTTGGACAATTTTTCTAGCGGTAAGGAAACAATCATTTGATTTCAAAAGGGGGGTGAGGGGTGGGAATGGAAATATTCCGATCCCCAATTTGATAAAAAAAAAATATGGTCATACAGATGATAAAAAAATTATTCTGAATCAAGAGTTTCACCATACATTATAGTGTTAAATATTGAAAAAAAGTATTTAATCACCAGCATCGAAAAATAGGAATAAAAACGTACGCGCGAAAAAAGAATCTGACTCAGATAAAAAAAAAAAATAACCCTCCCCCTTTTTTAAGTTAAGTGGGTGCTACTTTATGAAAGCCATTTTTATAATTTGCAGTAGTTTGAATATACTAGAGATGTCTCGAGTACCCATTAGAAAACGTTAGCTGCAGCAGCGTGCTTACAGCCGAAAAAAGGATTGAGATATTAGGGATCACTACATTTTTATCTTTTCTGTTTGTTTCAAATAGTGTTTCTTCTCCAAGGAGTACTTGGTAAAAGAATAAGGAAACGGTTTTTTTTTTAATTTATTTTAAATGTTATTTAACGGATCTGAGATACTAGACAAACATACGATTTACCTCACACTTTTTTAGTCATGCATTTATGCGTGAATCGTTGTTTGAGTAAAGACCAGTGGCGAATATTTCTGTGTACGTCAAGTCGATGGGTTGAAACAAACAATTTTCTTTTTCAGGGCCAAAAACTGGAAACATTTTTTGTTTCCAAAACAAAATCCATAGGTCACCACCCCCACCCCTTGCCTTTATGTTTTATACTCAACTATAATTGCCCCCCCCCCCGAAAATCAATTGGTTGCTGTCTTATGGGTTCGGCAATGATGCTGCTTTGAGTCTTGATCAGGATTTAATAAAATACATTAATTTTTGTTAACAAAAAAAAATATGTAAAATTTACACAACAATTTCTGTAAAGAACTTTACTAATAATTATAAAAAAAATATCAATTTTACTCAAAAATAGTTTCCTCCTTAAATATATACACGGTAAAACTAATGTCCTAAATGCCTAGTTTTGTGTACACTTAACTTACACAAGGCCTACATTGACTATCGACTGTGTGTAGACATAAGATAAAACATGATTTAAACTACATGTAAACATTGAGTTTCCGCGGGAGTGTTAAGGCAGATTTTATTAATTTTTCCCGGACTTTTGACAAAGCGGAGATAACTCCATCTCCCTTATTATTATTCATGACGTCATCAAATGAACCATGAGCGACGCTGGAATAAAATGGCTAAAGGCGTATATTCAGATGCCTTATTGTTGAAAAAAGTATTACAATATGATGTTAATCTGTCATAATTACTTATATTTAACCTTTTATTTATAAAAAAATATCAAGTTTATTAAATTTAGCTGTTTTTCTATCGCGGAATAAGCCCCGCCTTTTAATACTAAACAACCAATTAAAACGTCCTCGGTGTCAATCAGAAGCTTGTTCAACGATCATATCGAGCACCTGTTCTCGTCTTGTGAAGGAAGGAATGATGATAAAATGTGAAATAGATCGCAATTTGTTTGTTTGTTTGAAATGACAAGTCTCTGTTAGGACTCGAAAGGTTACACAGATTACGTAAGTGAAAATTCATGCTGAATTTAACCATATTCACGTTGATTTTGGTGTCGGAAAGCTAATTTTGCCTGAAAGTTTGGCCACATGTCGACTGAACCCACGTGTTTTTTCGGCTGCTCAAATTATATCCAGATATTAAAAGTATGGCGGACATTAACTGTCCCTTATACATGAAGATAGTTGCTTAAATAGTTAGAGAAGGCGATGTGTTCATTGATTTTGTCAGAATTGTTTGACCACATGTATCCAAACCTCATGTCTCGATCTGTCGTGCTGCTAGTTTTCTAAAAGTATGGCAGCTTGTATAGCTGCCCCATTTAATTTATACGATAAGTTCAATTTCCTGAAAAAAATTGAGGCGATGAACAGAAAATGATTATCTCAATATGAATAAAAGCAGATGGGTGAAGGGAGAGGCCACCTGATTTTATGGCCACAAAACCAAACATGTACACAATTGCACAGGTCTGTCAAGTCAGAAATGTGATGAACGGTGGGCTATAATGGTTCAATTTTGTAAATTGATAGTTGGATGGAGACTTGTCGCATTGGCACTCATAACACGCCCTGAATTATTTATATCCGTTCAGTCCTTTATTCATGATATAGTTGGTCCAAATGAGAACAACGTCTTTGAAAGGCTGTTACGATTTTTTCTATAAAAGACTTTCTATAAAAGGCGTCAAAGAAAAAGAAATATAACAGCCTTTCAAGACGTCATAATTAATTGAACTAGATATAGTTGTGCCCATTTCATTTAGGCAGCAACCATTTGATTTTCTGGGGGGGCTATGAATTTTTTTTCTGCGCAAACATTTTTTTTTTGCCTTCGGCGAAGAACAATCCATTTTTTTAGCGACAAACCGTAAACAATTTTTTTCTTTCACTTTTAGCATTACATATAGTGGCAGCTGAGGGTCAAACAAACAAGTTTTTTTTCTCAGGGTCCAAAATAAATTTTTGTTTTCACAAAAAACTGGAAATAAACTTTTTTTTCCAAAAAAAACCATAGCCCCCCCCCCCCCCCCCCCAGAAAATCTAATTGTTGCTGCCTTAAAAATCAAGTCACTTTTGTGTGGTCCTCCAATTTGAATAATATTCAAGATGTCTTGCAAAGCTATTTCATTTTTTTTTCTGTGACGCCTTTGCCTAATTATATTTGCATTCTATTTATTTCACTTGACTTTGCAGCTTTTAGCCTGTTCGCTCACAATTAACCAGTCCATCTATAGTCCAAATAAATATGACGTATTATTTGGACTAGTCCAACTATAGATAGGTGTTTGAGGATAATCTCATCAATGAAGTGATCTCTCATTCTTTTTTAAATTCCATTATGACACTGACTTGACTGATAGGGGATTAGAAATCGATTAATAATTAGAACAGGCACCGTAATCTTCCTTATCAGTGACCCGACTCACACACATCTTCAAATAGACTGTCCTTATGCAAATTCAAACATAAACTCCATCTGATCAGTTGAAATAACATTGGTAATACAAACCTTTAATTATTTATCTGTGATGCCTTCCTTTTGCGAGGACATGTTATTTTTTCCTACACATGTTCTTTGATTCAAATATGTCTTGCAATTTTTTTCTGTGCCATCTTCAACTTCAGGAACCGTCATAATTATTTGGACAAGTGTTCCTATATAAAGCTTGCTGTAGAACCAGGGGAGGAGGGGTTGGCCCTATCTATTTACACAGGTCCCGAATTTAAATAAATTAGAATTCTTGAATCCCCAAAAAGTCAATCCTGAAATTTATCCAGAGCTTAAAACACACAATCTCGGAGTCCTGGAAAACGCCCTATTTTCCCTCAATCATAGCTCTTTGTTACTTGCGTTATTACTTGGACCATCCGCTAAAGTAAAAAAGTAACATTAGGACCTATTAAACAGCTATGACTGTATGTGTGGCAATGGTTCCACAGCTACAGTACGGGTAGAGACTTATTTTTATGGATGTCAATCAGTCTAGATGTGGGACTGGTTGGACAGTTGTCCCAGTGTAACAAACACCTGCTGTGCAATATCCTCCAGCTGACTGTCCATTGTTTAATAGAATTGATATTTATTCATTATAAAGGATTGAAAATGTTCTAAAATAATCATAGAATTAAACAAAAAACACAGTTAATCATGTTAATCTAGAGTCATAAGTCATTAATGTCTTTTAATTGTCTTGTTCTCTTTGGCCAAAAAAAAACCATGTCTGTTTAAGGTTGCATTGCTTACTTTAAAATAAAATCTGGTAGGTAGGTCAGTATTTTCATTTTATTTTATTTTTTGTAACATGACGGAGTCTTGCAGTTTTGTCTTGTTGTGGTCCCAACTGATCATGGGCCGAGTTTACCTGTATTATATTGATTGGATTATTTCCCTTTGTCATGGGTTGGAAGAAAATGGTGTCAAGTGTTTATTTCATCTCATTAGTCATGTTAGTCGTGAATCTCTGTAAAACCACTATCATATTCACAATTATAATTGGCATGCATCAGGCAACTCTCACTTTGACATTAGTTCAGTTTTTTTTCACATAACAGCAGAAATAGAATGACTTGCAATTGGTTGTCGCTCAAAAGTAGGGTTGGTCAGCATGGTCAGGTAACCGTTAACAGACATATTTTATTTTGGCCTTGTCATGTGTCTCACACTACCCATACAAGTGATAAGCTATTGTTAGCTACATGTACACATATATTCCTCAGGCCCTTTTAGACTTATTAGGAGGATTCTTGATAATACCAAAATTATGCAATACTGTAAGTTCAGAAATTAATGCAAGATTTTTATTATTGCGAAAAATGCGACAGATGTAAATGCAATAATTTAAACTCGCATTTTGAAATATTTTATATGAATTAAACAGAATTTTTCTCAAAAATCGTAAAAATAAAAATCGCATTTAAGTCTAAAATGACAAAATCACAAATATAAATGCGCGCAATAATTTCTGAATTTACAGTAACATGCAATTTATTTTTAATTTTTAATAGATATTTCTCAATGATTGGAACTATTTGTCTATGCATGGCGTAAGAAATTTAAAGATAGCCGGGATACATTTATAAAAAAGTTAATGAATATATTCTTTTATCTCCAGTTGATAAAATGTAGTTTTTTCATTGACAAACATACTACATCTCATTACCCAGTCCATGTTATTTATAAAAACAAACAAAATTTACAGTTACAATATTTATTATCCATATACATGATATACGAGATCATACAATGATAACTTATTGGAGCATGCCTGTAAATATGCTAGATTGTTGGAAAATACCCATATAGTGTTAATTACTTTGTTATCACATTGATGGCCTTTTATTATTTATGTGAACTTTTTTATTGTTGGTTTAAACCTTATTGAATGTTGCTTCCATAAACAAGCAAAATATTTGACATAAAACCAGTATATTTTCCTTTTCATTATTTTGTAGGGATAATATAATATTGCAAAAAAGTGAAACCCTCATGTGTTATAATCATAACATAATATTACGTAAAGACATGATAGATAAAATGAACCAATCCAAACATGAAAGATGGAGATGTGTAAACTAACAGATATTCTCAAATAATCATGACATTTGGAAATGTTCATAGCTTGAGCATGTTGTAAAAAAATGCAACAATTTATCATTTAAAAACATACACAAAAAATGTAAACATACTAAATTAATCCTTAAACACTAGTGTATTCTATTGTGAACAACAATAAATATTTTTGTTTTCTTTCTTCAAAATTAAGTATGTTACTAGTGTATACTAAAGTTTTAAATATATGTTAGTCCTATTTCTCCAGTGTGTGAATTCAAGTATTCATTAATTAACTGCATTATGTTAAACACCACTTTTCTTACTAAGCTTAATCTTGAGAACAGCTTTTAATTCAACTTACCAAAACGGGAAGCTACATAAGCATGTACTCAACTTTTATACATTTACTAAATTGTATAATTGCTTTTTTTCAGTTTTTTTTATATTACATTCTTATGTTAATTCAGTAGTTTTGGTGAGGTGCCTTTGAAAATTGGTACTTGCTGCCTTTTTTAATTCTGCTATTAAATTAGAAAACCATATTTATAATACACTCAATCTTAATCAATCAGGAGAAATCCCATAAAATTTTAAACAAAAGATAAAGTTAATATTAATGCAGATTTTAATCTTTTCTCAATCTGCATTTGTAAACCAAATGTCTTTTCATTGCTGGACCTAATTAACTCAAATATAACAATAATCATGATAATAGTATGTACATGTATAAAACAGAAGAAGTTAGTTTTAATGTTTCTGTTATAAACTCAAAATCTTAAGTGTTCTGTACTGATGTTCCAGTTGTTCAAAAGTAATTCTGTTTGTTTTTGTAGGTGCTGTACTGCAGTTGCCTGATTGCGTTTCATCTGGGTATGCTTTGCAAGAACTTTGAATCCAATGATAGCTTTTGCTTTGTCATAGCTGTCTCTGAACGACTTTTCCCATGAATGTTGATTAGTAAGCCTTCTGTATTTTTTAAAAGATTCCACTTCTGGATTTTCTGTACCCAACAACAGCTCCACCAGATCAGTTGAGCTCATTTTCACTGAAATAGAAATGTAAGTATGCATAAGTACATGTATCACATGATTTATATTCCAGAGAGGACCCTGCTGAACTTGTGGTCTAAGAAGTAAATCTAAATTCTCTAATTTTCATGCGTTTTTCACATTTCATGGTGTGAGCAAAATATTTTTAATCTAGTGAAAATTTGTTCTCAGCAAATCATGGCATACTAAAACTCCAAATTGTACACAACAAACTAAAAGTTGAAATAGTACAAGACTAACAAAGGCTAGAGGCTCCCGACTTGGGACTGGCGTAAAGAAGTTGCGGTGTTAAACATGTTTGTGAGATCTATTACTTTGAATTTTGATAAAATCCCCTTTATGCAGTAAACAGAGGTCATTTTCAATTAACACATTTTTATTTGGCAAGATGAAAACTGCACTACTATACCTTGGTCAGTACTTTTAGCTTTATTTGTTTGTACTCTTCTCAATTCAATTGGTTCATTTTTATCCACTTCTTTTTCATCCACTTCATTTTCATCCGTAAGAATTTGATTTGCTGAGAGAAAAAAAAAATGCATGATTATAAGAAAAAAATCTCACATAATGTACAATTGACTGGACAACATGAAAGCATAATCATTCAATTGCGTTTCAGTTACACATGTTACATTAATATTACAACTTACCATTTTTTCACGGAGTAAAACCCTTTTTTTTTTTGCTTAAAAGGAATACTTAATTTTATTTTAAATTTATATAATTATTTAATAAGATTTTTATTTGTTTGTTACTATTTTACTCTTTTATTTTCTATTCAGTATTTTTCATTTCTAAAGGCATGTGACAGGAAACACCTTTTTCGTCCACACACTGATTATGACACAATTGAATGGTTCAGTAGACTGAAAGTGTGAATAAAAAATCAATCATATTTTTAAGGATATAGATATTGTTAACACAAATATAGAAAATAAAATACATACCCAAGTTACTTTTCTCTTCAAAAAGTAATTGTCTTCTTGCACTTAAACATAATGGTTTTGCCATTTTCCGTTTATTTAAACTTCTCTTTGAACATGTTGAATGTTTTTTCATTTGAGAAACTCCTAAAAAAGAAGGATTAGGGTTTATATTGTATATTAAAGTACTTTAAAGTTCAAATCTGAATGACCTAAAACATCAATATGTTCTGTATGTAGAAATAATGTTTTTCATGGAATTTTTATCTGTCCTCTGTATATGCTTTCACTGAATTCCAACATGTTTTACATAATTCCTAAATAAAAAAAATTCAGGCCGCCCCCACACAACAATAATATATAGTAAAAACAATATGATTATATACTGTATCAGTAGTATTTTCTTTCTTTGTTTGAGTTAAAAAGGGTATTTAAAAGGCTTGGTAGCTGCTAGATGTTATTAATGATGAGTATACATGTATACATGTAGATACCTTTAATGTAGGAGTTGTATAAAAGTTTGGCTTTGGCATCTTCCAACTGCTTGTATCCTGTAAAATAAAACATTTAAATGTTAAAAAGATCAGATATAATTGACCACTAATTCGAGGTCGAATCTTTAAATATTCTCGCAGTAATTTTAGCGGACAAATTCCAACATCTGATTGTCGGGCCACAAAAATTGAAGTCCCTCGATGTAGCTGGTCTGTTTTTGAAGACGCCAAGTATATTTTTATATTATGATTAGATTTCCAATTTTAATGGCATGATTAGACCCTTCCCTGCCACATGCAGTTGTCATTTCACAAACTCGCAGAAATGCAAAAAAATCCCATTGAAAAAGCACTAGAAAATAAGACAGCTTCATATCTGGAGCTACAAAATTCGGGCAAAATCTTTTTAATATTTTTTAACAGATCTATAGTAATAGGTTATCTACTGTCAGGTCTCTTTAACTTTGATCTTGCCATTCCATCAATCATTTTCCTTACAACAAATAATTGAGACATATCTTCGTAATTATTAATCTTATTATAAAAACTGATAGCTGAAATATAACATTTCACCGTAGATGGAGCCATGTCCAAGCAAGACATAGATATAGGAAGATGTGGTGTGAGTGCCAATGAGACAACTCTCCATCCAAATAACAATTTAAAAATTAAACCATTATAGGTTAAAGTACGGCCTTCATCACGGAGCCTTGGCTCACACCGAACAACAAGCTAAAAATGGCCCCAAAATTACTAGTGTAAAACCATTCAAACGGGAAAACCAACGGTCTAATCTATATAAACAAAACGAGAAACACGTATATATAACTACTGTACATCAGATTCCTGACTTAGGACAGGTGCAAACATTTGCAGCGGGATTAAACGTTTTAATGGATCCAAACCTTCTCCCTTTTTCTGAAACAATAGCATAACATCACAAAATAGAAAAACATACGATAAAATATCAATTGGCAGACTTAACTCAATAAAAAAACGTATGATTACACAATGAACGAATAAATTTGATCTGCGATATCTGAATACAAATGCAGTTAATTAAATATTAGAGACAAACATTCATGACCAAAAACCTCACAAACAAATTCAAACACATGTATGCAATGAACTGAGTAATGTGATTCAATGGTATTGGAAAACTATGATCTAAATCAAAACTATCCCTAAATTTAGCCAAAGCATTTAAAGCTCGTTGATAAGCTTGAATTGTATTAGTAGCAAGCGAACAATTAATTAATCTGTTTGTTTCAAACTCAATATCAAATCTCTGAACTCTTCTGGGTTGTTTTCTGGAACCGACTCGGCCCCGGGTGCTAGTTCCCGGAATTTCTTCAACTGAAAACGAGAAATCGAGTCTGCAATTTCATTTTTACAACCATCAATATGTTGTGCTTTAAACTGAATATTGTGCTGCATTGTAAAAAGAACAAGGGGGCGAATAAATGCCATCACACGCTTCGACTTGGCAGTTCTTTTATTGATAATGCTAACTAATAAAATTGAGAATGGAAATGGGGAATGTGTCAAAGAGACAACAACCCGACCAAATAAAAAACAACAGCAGAAGGTCACCAACAGGTCTTCAATGTAGCGAGAAATTCCCGCACCCGGAGGCGTCCTTCAGCTGGCCCCTAAACAAATATATACTAGTTCAGTAATGCCATATTGTCAATTCGAAATAAAATCTTTCGATTTTGGAAATTTGATGCCCATATAAACATAGCTAAAACAATTGGAACTAACTCTAAAAAAAGTAATGTCCCTCATGATTGGCATATTTGACCATGCTTCCGGCCATTTATATTGTGCCCATTTACCATCAAAATATGCAACACAACCTAAATCAGAGTTACCACAGCTGTCAGTGTACAAATGCAACGTTTCATTTGTTATCCACGTGTTTTCTGATAGATAACAATCTCCGTTAAAATGTTCCAGAAAAATCAGCCAAATTTTTGCATCTTCTCTGAGATCATTGTTTATTCTAATTGAGTAAAAAGGCTTTTTATTTTTCATAGACCCTATGACATCATAAAACCTGCGAAGGAAAGCCCTAGACGAAATAATCGCCCTTAATCAGAAAGCCATCAAACCCACTACTGATTTTAAGTCCTTGTGTGTAATCTTTTTATTCAACAAAATCGTATTCTGACAACCATTTCAACGGTGTCAATGACCAATCCTAAAAATTTCAAAGATGTTACAGGTCCAACTGTTTTTTTCCGAAGCAATCGGAACACCTAGTTCCTCACAAATATCTGAAAAAGTGTCTAGCATCATTTGACATACAGGTGTATCCTCAGGGCCTCCAAATAAAAAATCATCCAAATAATGCACAAGTGATTTCACTCCACTCCGTTCAACTACTAACCAGGTCGAAAACTTATTGAATAAATTATATGAAATTGAACATCCCCTAGCCATACTTTTATTTACAAAGAACTTTTCATCAAAATAAATGACTAACAATTCAAAATCTGTTGGGTGCACTGGCAGCAAACGATAAGCGGACTTTATGTCCCGTACCCCAATCAATGCAGACTTTCCGAGTGAGCTGACCATTTGTATAATTTCATCAAAAGATGCATATTGAACGGAACATGCATCGCGATCAATAAAATCGTTGACCCCGGATATGATAAATGAGATATTAACCTCCAACCTTTCCCTTTTGGTACTAGACCGATAGGAGAAGTCCTAAGAGTAGAAATCTGCTTCTCTAAAAAAGGACCAGCCATCCTACCCGCTTTTACCTCCTGATCACTTATCCAACATTTCAACTTTATGACAATTTGCCGACTGTAAAATTTTGGAAATAAAAGAAATTCTCGGACCTGAATATTTCAAACGACAACCACATAAAAATCCTTCATATAATTCTTTTGCTACACCTGCAAGCGGATATGCCCTCAGCAGATTTTTCAAAACACCAATCTTAATAGGAGTTCTACCAAGTCGCCATAGTTCTGATAAAATCTGACTCTTGACTCGGCGCTCATTGGGCGAAATTAAAACTTGGGCCCTGCTCTATACTCAGCCCCGGGTGCCCGAAACTGAAACTGAGAGCCTGTGTTATATTGTGTATTACCAACATGTGGTCTCACATTTCCCAGTTGTCTTTGACAGTTTATAATTGGATGTGAACCATTACACCTTAAACACAAATGGCTATAAAAACAAGGTGTTTTCCAACAGCTTCCCTCATAGTTATAACTATACCATTTGTTCACATGACCACTACTGTCTTGAATATTACTATTAGATACATTTAAGGACACATTTGAGATAGTATTCACTGGTTGCATATATAACAACCAAAGCTCATTGTCTATATTACTCAATAAACTGGATGGTTCATGAGATTTTTTTAGTCTATATTGCTCATCGTAATTTTTCCAACCCATACCTTGGTTTCTTTGAGCCCCAAGGCGTATTGTGTGCATGTATTTTAACAATTCTTTAAATCGGTTTACGTGCACAGCACAATAAAAATACATAAAAATGATGAAAGCATCTGTCCACTTTTCAATATTTGTAATTTTTGATTGTTGAGAAATGGGTTGTAAAATGAATTCCCCTTGAGCCCATGTCAACTTTTGTTTGTCAGAACCCGTGTTGACTGAATTATTTAATAGACAAGCTAAATCTATGAATTCCCCTTTCAATATTTTTTCTTTAATTGACTGTGTTACATTTATGCCTAGATTCTCATGAACACTTTCAATTCTATTGGGAATTTGTACATAATCATTATTGGTCACATTACCTGTTTGTGACACAAACTGTGTGTTATCAACAGTTGGCTGGGGTCTATTGCTCGTCTTGGTTGCCATGGTAACATGTCCGGAATGTGGACGGAGTTGTCCTGATTGCTAGAAAATGTTGGCATCAACATTCCTGTCGTTGATACTGTTGCAGTTGTTGGTATGGCAGCGCCGTCATGTCCAGAAGTTGTATAGATAGCCTCAGGCCTTGTAACCGTCATAGATGATTGTACTGACGCCCGTGACGAAACTCCATTTGACACCACCGGGGTCCTTCTTACTCCAGCTCTTGCTGATGCTGTACGCTTCCTGGTACCTCTTCTCAACATACTGAAACTCACAATCAGATTTATTTATTCATTTATTTTTATTAAATGTATTTATTTACTTATTTCAAATTTATTCGTTTTGTTTGTGTGTGTAACCAAAAGTCTTTAATCAATGACAATATATCTTAAAGCTGTATCCGTTCAAACGATGTATTATCGTTTTTGTTGAATTGATAGTATGTCGTGTTCTACGAAGTAATTACTTCCGCAGCAGAATCACTGGGTGAATTATTCACCAAATATAAAGTCACCACAAAAATCTCATTTCTTTAACTTAAGTCGTATTGTGATTAAATAATTTTTCTTTTATTCATATTCGGCACCACGTGGCGGCCACGCCGTTTCGAAATTCAACAATTTCTAACTATTTTACAATTTTTTTTATCAAAACAATTTTTTGTATTATCCATATATATCTCTTTGCCTATTATACATATATGAAATACCAACTTTAATATCCACTATAATAATTCAACTTGATATTTTTAAAATACTTCTCTGTATTGTAATTATACACGTCTGTTCACTTGCAGCTCAAAGATAAAAAGAACGCTAACGTCAAATTGACGTCACCACTATACATCTTATCGACTACATATGAATTTATAAAGGAAAGCCATGCAACGGACGAGAGTCAAACTTTCCACTAGAATTATCTTACCATAACATATGAATATAATAAAAAAGACGTCAACACATTTGACAATATCCGATATGAATTACAAATATAACATTAAACATTTAAACTAAATACATGAATTTGGGATAGATAAGTGCCGTAACACGTCTTATAGTAATGCGAATTCACACTCAACAAAACAGTCACAATTGGGAATAAGTCACGTTTTGGTACTAGTAATTAAAAGATTAAAGTCAAATGTATGACTTTCTTTGATATATCAATGTGTCTGGGACACGCAATTGATGCCCCAGCAGAAGGCAAAGTGTTATTCTTAAATAACTATAATAATATGTTTGACAGCCATGGTTCCTCAAGATGATATTCAACATACCTATAGTGAGGCCGAGCTAAGTTTGCTGTTAATATAAAACTCAAGTTGAGCAAAATGTCATTTATTCAAAATCTATCATTTATTGAGAATGACATATTAACAATATCAATAGTAACAAATATATGACAATTACATTAAAAAGCAACGGTTGGGTTTTAAAATGCCCGAAATAAAATAAACGAAAACCAAATAAATGTACTAGTATGTAACAATCAACAAACGACAAACACTGAATTACAGGACAGGTCCATACATACAGAATGTGGCGGGGTAAAACATATAAGCGGGATTCCAAGCCGCCACCTAACCTGGGATAGTGCTGTAACAGTATAGTTAGTTTACCTTTTATCCACGTAGTGATGCAATTTTGCCCTGGATCTATACATGATGTGTGGCTTCAAAACAAGGTCGTTGATCTGTCACTTTTATTTTATTTGAAACATATTACTACGTTTATTTAATAATAAAAAAAATATTAAAATGATTTTTTGTTAATACACTTGTCCTATCATAAAACAACAATTAAATTGATGGAATGCTACTATGAATATATTTGATTAATTAAAATTTGTTTTTAATGATATTTTCAATATGATAAATAACAAAACTATATCTACAACACATGTATATGCATAAGAATATCTACAACATTTTTTTTATCTTAATCCACTGCCTGCCATCGAATAACAGTTAAGTAGTAAGCCCAATAAACACACATAATGATGCTAATACATTGACGTAAAGTTTGTATAGTTAATTGAACCATATTTCGAATATACTTTTTACACTCACTTCCGACCAAATAAAAAAATACTGAAATCTTAATCTTGATAACTTCACGCAACCTTTTTCTTGTACTCCATAATACCTGAATAAGTAAACAAATACGAGTGATGGGTTGAATTCAAAACAATTATAATTATATTCAAACATAAATGTACATTAAGGTTTGCTACATTGTAAACAACGACATCAGTTGGTGTGTGTCTTTAAATTAGGCTGTAAGTTTTCTCATTTGAATAGTCTTACAGATATTTTTTCGGCTCTTTTGAAGCTAGATATGTATTATGAGTTTTGTCCCTTTTAGAAGATGCGATAACACATAATAGTTACTAGCTTTACGTCATTTTGGTCTCTAGTATTGGTTGTTGTCTCGTGGAAAATTATTCATCCGTTCATTAGTTTGAAATATATGACGACAAACAAATTAGTAATTGATTATGCATATCCGGCATAAAGCTACCTGTGTAGTATTTTTTTAAGTTGTTGGAAATTGACATTCAATTAAATGTTCTAATTGTAATGTTACTCTGGTGAAAGTTTTCTGTACACTTATCCTTTAACGTCATATATATTGTGATGTCTATATATTTTAGCAAATCATCGAAATAATAAAATTGAAAAAGTATACTAGTTCAGTGATAATGGTCATTATACTAAACTGTAATAGGTTTTCATTAATACACACATTTCTCTCACTACAATCTAATACGCTGTTACATACACGAGCAAATCTTACAAGTTGAGATGTATAAACACCATAAGATGGTGATAAGGGTGCCCAATAAACGCAGGTAGTACACACATTTTAAAAACTTTTTTTATGGTTACATGGCAGATTGACTTTTAAAGCTAACATTTACAGGTGTATATGTTAGAATCAGCTCTTACCTTTCATCAGAACTGTCAGAATAATTTATGATATAAAATAAATTCTTGTTAGATCAACTAAATTCGAGTGTAGATTATAGTTCAGAAAAACGTTAATTAGATTGATTGATTCGTAGTTGCTTTACGCCGCATTAGGACAACAAGGCTATACCGCGGCGAGAATCAGAGCAGCACTCTGATCATGGTTAAGAACAGTACATTTTATTTTGAAACTCTTGAGCAGTTAATAACAGTAAAAGGATAACATCGAAAAAAAATCCACTCTTGGATATATCTTGGTTTCGTTATTTCACAATATTCTAATCTTAGCTTTTCCTTTCTTTATTTATATGAAATAATGCTAAAGCAATATGATTTTTGAATTTAATGTTGCAGTAATTGTTGTCAATAGTAATACTATGAATGTCTAACTTGTACAGTTGTGGTGTTTTATTTTCACCCAGTATAATTTACTCGAATAGTGTTTAATGTGATGGACCAGAATCAAGAAAAAGACATTACAATCTTCACGTGTTATGAATCAAAACTGGTTTAGTGTAATTATATTAACAACAATTCGTAAAGCTAAATGAAAACAAAAGATAAATAAAAAACGATGTTTAATTAAAATAATTGAAGTAATAACTATAATTTCTTGGACAATGGACAAAATTCGATATTTTTAATTGTGATTTCAGAAACATTTCCATACAGATATGTGTCTTCTTATTATTGCGATACGTAGCCAGTCGCATAGTTCACATTAATAAAAACATGACATATAATTTCAATATTTACAGTAGATACTAGTGCTGCCAAAAAACTGTTTCGTTATAGAACGATCAGAATTTGTTCTATGATAAAAGCGTGCAAATCTTTTAAATGCAGGATTGATAGTGACCGTCGATTATTCTAAAACAGTTTTACTGACAGTTGCTGATTATTTAATTTGAAATTATAACTGATCCCAATTGTATTTTTAGTGATTTCACTTGTAACAAGAAGGGGTTATATGAACTATATTTTTTTTTACATAAATAAGGCCGTTAGTTTTCTCGCTTGAATTATTTTACATTGTCTTATCGGGGTCTTTTATAGCTGACTATATGCGGTATGTGCTGTGCTTATTGTTGAAGGCCGTACGGTAACCTATAATTGTTAATGTTTGTGTCATTTTGGTCTTTTGTGGATAGTTGTCTCATTGGCAATCATACCACATCTTCTTTTTTATATATTCTAACATTACTTGCTTTTTTTTCGCTTTATGAATAAACCCATGCTCTAAATTCAATCATATGTTTTTGCACATGCGTATATTGGCTACTGCAGAATAATGAATTTTATCAAATTGGCATGCATTTTATATATTTCATTAAGTACTTAAAACACTTCCAAACTCTTAACCGTTGCACTTGTTGTTACTAACTCATTTATTATGACTGTAATGTGATGCATTCCGAAATTGACATAGTTGACCTAGATACGACAACTGGGTTGAGTTCAATATCGTAGCAGCTACGTAGATTTTGACTATTGAACGTGTAGCTATAGACTAGTTGCTACATATATATTGATAGCAGCTACGTAGCCGCTACGATATTGAACTTAACCCCGTTCATGCTGGCTGTTAAAAACCTCATCCCTCTGAAAAATCGCAGTTAGCCGTTTGCTTCTTTACATACCAAAAAAGGGAGGTTCATGGAAGAGCCTACACAATCGTTTTATCCTTATACACATCGGACATAGAAATTACCTTAATTCTCCTAATCAATTATTTCTTAAATACCCTAATCTGAAACCCATTCAACTTTCATGTTCAATGAAATATCAATAACCTCGTCAGTTGTTGTACTTAATCAAAGTTTTACAATCCCTTATACTCAGGTTATTAGGTGTAGACATCATTTTTTAAGTTTTTCATAGTTATATATAACATAATATTGACATAATGCCTACAAGTTCTCTATTCATATAAAAATCTGTAAAATTCTGAGTTATTTTTCAAGGAAAAAGAACAATTTTGTCATACTAGTCAATAGCCACGAGATGGTAGATTATTGGTCCACAAACGTTAGTGCTAACTTTTCAGTAGAGCAGTTAACATATAAAAAAAACCAGACACGACACGAGGTTTCGTAATAACGAATATTTGACTTTTTATGGAAGAGGTATCAGAACATTTAGTTCTTAGGAACCAGAACAGCCGAAGTTGTCTTACACTTTTCTCAGGAATCGCAACATTATTACAACAACATAATAGGTATACTACAATGAAATTACAAAGTCGCATTTGACATTTGACAAAGTGGCAGGAATGATATTCATTTTAATAGGCCAGATACTTTCCGAAATATATTTAAAAAATCACAAGCTTAATCTAAATTCAATTGTTAGCCTCTGCCAACAAACAACAGAATGCTTAAAATAAAATGTTAATGACCATATATTATGTGCAACCCTTTGACTAAGTAAACTTTCATTGTAGCCTCCTATTTTAAAATTTCGTGTTCCGAAAAACCAATCGCTTGGCATAAAGAATCATTGATTTGTATTGGCAGCATAGATTTCAAATAGTAATTCGGTTTTATGCATTAATCAACTGAAATTACCGTTGCCTTCAAATCTTTTTTTTTTTATTTCGTGATCTGTGTATTGTTGTTCGTCTGTCTGTCTGTTTGCTTTTTTTCTATTTTAGCCATGACTTTGTCAGTTTATGTTCGATTTATTAGTCTGAATTTTGCTTTGGTATCTTTTGCCTTTTTTGAGTATATTTTATAGAAAAAATATAAATTCATTTAAACTAATAGAATTTTGGATTCACCGCACTAATTTAACTAATTTTGTGTATTTACCATTTCAAACATGGGTTCAATCGATCATTATATCGAAACATCGGTCATCCTTGGCTATTTGCTTGTTGTTGACCTAAAAACAAAAAGGAATACAACTTTTCTTAAATCAATCAATTAAATTATATACATGTGTCGATTTGAGTACTTCTTCCTCATGAAAAGTAAAATAAAATACTCCGCGTAAATTCATAACAGGAAGCCAGTTATCAAATGGCAAAATCAAAAGGTCATACACATTGAATGAATGGATAACAAATGTCATATTTCTGCTTTGATACATGCATTTTCTTTATTTTTACATTTTTTTTGTCTGGAGCACACTACTGTTAATAAAGTCCGCAAGATGTAAACAAAAACGAGCGTAAAATACAAATTGAGATATACAAATGTAAAACAATTGGTAGAGGATATGGTATAAAGAAACTTCAATCTCAACTTTAATACAATCTTCTCGTAGATCTCCGTGAAAGAACCATGCATGAAATCTGCCTCATGAAAATAAAGAACATGTTGGTACATGTAGATAGCAGAGACACACAGCTTATGCAAACACGTGATACAAACGAACAATTTTTTAATTAAAAAACAAAAATCAAGCAGCTGGGTCGTTTTAGGCCGTGTGGGAGACCTACATGTATAGTTGTTAATGTCTGTGTCATTTTGGTCTCTTGTGGACAGTTGTCTCATTGGCGATCATACCACATCTTCTTTTTTTATTAGTATTTAGAGTTGTTTAAAACTTTTGACAAAATATGATTGAGCCAAGATAATTGTACTTGAAGTTGATAGATTCATGTTGGAAATATATTTTATAATTGTTCCCAATTAGTTTGTATAAGTGTTAATTGCAGCGACCAACGAATGTCTTAATTACCTTGGACGTTTTCTGAGTTCTCTGCCAAAAATCCTTGTGCAACTGAAAAAAAAACAATACTTATTTATATATGTACGAATGATTGCGCTTTTTGTATTCAATATACCATCTTTGCCACAAGTTTGGTTTTTTTCTGTTTGGTATTAAATATAATTAAGTTGATATAAGAAGATGTGGTATGAGTTCCAATGAGACCACTCTCTGTCAAAGTCACAATTAATAAAAGTAATCCATTATAGGTCAATGTACGGTCTTCAACACGGAGCCTTGACTCACACCAAACAGCATGCTATCAAGGGCCCCAAAAAATTACTTGTGTAAAACCTTTCAAACGAGAAATCCAACGGTCTAATCTATGTTAAAAAAAAACGGCGAGAAACGAGAAACATTTATGACCCACATCAACACACAACAACTTCTAAACATCAGATTCCTGACTTAGGACAGTTGCAAATAATTGCATCGGGTTTAAACGTTTTAATGGTACCTTATCTGAAACAATAGAGTAAGAACACAACATAGAAAGACACACTATAAAATATCAATTGGAATGGCTAAACTCAAAAGACGTAGTAAAACAAATGAACATTCATCGAACGAAAAAAATCCTGATGGTCCGTTTATTAGGCAATCTCCAGTGGTATTCAGCCGGGTTTAAGAACATTGGTGGATCTGCTAGTCAAATGCGTTTTGTTAGAATATATACTTTTCTACTTTATTTTTAGTGTTTTTGAAAATTTTGTTGGTGCTGTTTTAAGACCCCTCTACCAAGATATTTTTTTTGCATACAAACGTATAAAAATGCGGTTTTGATCGAACGTAATCATAGCATGGAACGTTGCCTTCAATTTAGCTCTTAATATTTTCCCGTTTGGGCTATATAATTATATAATTAAAAATTAAACAGACATAGAAATATGAAATAACACGAGTTCGCTTTTTTCTATTTATATCTTTATTTATGTTTATATCACTTATATTGTCATCGGAGGTATTCGGAGGCCAACTCGATAATTAATTAAATTGCGTAAAGACTAAAAAACACACGAAACGAAGCTACATCTTCTCGACACTATGCCATGTAAATTGCTTATTTTATACTTTTTATGATTTGGATAAATGTTTTGCATTGTTATTAATCAAATACATAATTTGAGTCAGTTTCGTCACCATGAATATGACAGCTAGTGCCCCTTTAAGAGAGATTAATTGTCCGGATATGTTGTACTAATTTTGCATCTTTTGTTTGTGGTTTATTAACTTTCCGCATGTTTATTGTTTTTCGATTTAGTATTAAATTAATAATTAAGATCCATTTTGTTACATCTGGTGGTTCGTTTATTTCGCAATCGAAAATAGAAGTCAGCAGGGTTTAAAAATATCCGTTGTTCGGCCTGCTAGTAAATGCGTTTTGTAAGAATATACTTTTTTCACTTTTTTGGTCTTTTGGAAAATGAGGTTTCTGCTGTTTAAGACCCATCTACCAGGACATTTGTTTTGTTTGCACACGTATATATATTGCAGTTTTGATCTTACGCTTTCTAAGGTTTGAGCGTTATTTTCAATTAAGAATTGGGCCGTGTTGAACATTGACCTTAACTCGATGTTGTGTTAGTATAACTCACACGTAAACTAAACACAATTATGTTCCCATTGATAAAACACAATGTTTACATGCAGTCGATAGTTAATGTAGATTTTGTGTAGGTTTAGTGACGATTAAGTTTACCATGTACATTTAAGGAAGAAACGATTTTTGAATAAAATTGATATTTATATTAATTATTGATAAAGTTCTTTGCATAAATATTTCTCTAAAACTGATATATTTATTTTTTACGAAAAAAATTAGCCCTATTAACCTCTTAAAAGATATTGAGACCCAAATCATCATCATTGCCGAACACATAATTCATTTGAAAAGGTCTTCCTGAATCGACTGAACGTACACAAAAATATTTGCTACTGGTCTTTACTCAAACAAAGATTCACGCATAGATGCATAACTATAAATAAAAACAAAGCTAATGCAAACACGCGATCCAAACGAACAAATTTGCAATTAAAATCAAATAACCAAGCAGCTTGATCGTTTAAATTTGAAAGAACATGTTGTTTTAATCAAAGCGATTTTTGACCAAGTATGATTTACATGTATCCAAGAAAGTTGTACCAGATATTGATATATTCTTGTTGCAAACACTTTATTGTGCCCAATTAATTTGTCTTAGTATCAAGTGCATCGACTAAATAATGTCTTAATTACCTTGGTCAATTGCTGAGTTCTCTGTCGGTGATATTTTTTCAACTGAAAAAAAAACAAATATGTAAATAGCATTTTTTATAATTAATATTTCTCCGAAGAGGACGCGGTGTGTCAGTGTAAGATCACCCCGATGAGGCCAGAGGGTGTTCTAACACTGACACACTTAGTCCGAATGGGATAACTATTTTACATCCCAGCTGTCTTAAATAAGACGAAAAACTATTTACAATTGATAAAATCTAGTTTAGCAAGCCACACAACCACTATAATATACTTTTTGTCAGCTAAACTTTTCTTCCTATCCAAATAAAGACATGAAAATGGAAACCAAGGATGCGAGTTCATTTGCAGAATATCTAACTCAAGATTTGTGAAAAAGGTCATTTATTCAGAATATCATAAAGCATTATATAACTGACAGTGATGGACAATTATGTCATCAAACAAAACTGAATAAATGACAACAATTGCAAAGGTGGGGAATAAATACCGCCACTCATCAATAAACAAATTACAAAACATAAACAAACAATTATATACAATCAACATATATATGATAGAATAATAATACTAAAACTTTTAAAAAAAAAAGGGTGTAGGTGGGTGGGAAATTGAAAATCTTTACTTTTCTGGCAAATCAAAAATAGCGTCTAGTAGCATTCAGTGCAATTGCGATAATGCGGGCGCAACTTGACGCTTGTTGAAAGTTAGCATGCACTTTAACCTCATTGGTCAATTAAAATATTTGTGGCCAATGATAATTAGTATTGACCCTGATCATGCCATGACCATGCTGACCTTGACTGCCTGTAATCGAAAACTTGCATAATTCCTAGACAAAGACCATGGAAATTTTCGGTTTCTTATTACACCATTGATAAGAAATAAAACCTACACAAGTTGAAACAGTAGCCCATAAAGCTAAAATTTAGTGTATAAAAATTTACTGCCAAAAATGTTTTTATTATAATAAAACTTATGTTTTATGGTAATAGTTGTTTCAATAAAGAGGTTGGAACATTGCATAAGGTTTTGTATTTAGCCAGTCAGTCATGTCAAATCATTTCAATGAGACCCCTTTATACATCGTTGGTTTGTTGAATCCAATATCTTATATATGAGAGGAACCGTTGTGAACTTGTAATATTCCACTATTCCAAGTTTACCCTTTCGGTACCTCGAATGTATAAGATAGCGCGGCCACTCTTGGTCTCATCGTCACTCAATTGGAGGTCATAGTTAGGGCATGATCGCTATGTGGATCGAACGCATAAGCGTTGCTGATTGAGAGGTCATTGTGTTTAAAAAAAACAAAGTAAAAAAAAAAAAAAAAAAAAAAAAAAAAAAAAAAAAAAACAATCCGCATAATACATATTAAAAAAAGCGAAAACAGAAAAACAGGAAAAAAAAAAAAAAAAAAAAAAAAAAAGCTCGGCCTGTCACAATGGTTTTACTATAAATATTTTTTTTTTTTTTTTTTTTTTTTTTTTTTTTTTTTTCGGTTTTAGAGGTGTTCGAATATTATGGGTTTTGAATATGATATATTCGGTAGGTTCAAAAATAGATATTATTTCGTTTACTCATTTGGTGTGGTAGGAACCGAAGTACAAATGTAGTAACGATTACTGGAGATTGTGAAATAGATGGTGAAATGGCCACAAATAAACAGATCACGCAACTTTGGGACTTCTACTTATTTGAACCTTTAGATAGGCTGTGCTTGGTATATAGCATGAAGCGTTTGGTATTTTATTTTCGGAACTAAAAATGCGCATGAAATATCTAAACAGCTTCAAACTGAACATGAGATTTAGCGATCGTTTAACACAAATACGAATCTATTAGAATGTTATGTGGTCAAATGGTTATTTAAAGAAGCCAGATGGTTAATATCTGAGAACCAAGTAATAGTTCGTATTAATTAGTTCACTTGATTCCTTTCATCCCTTTTCAAACCTCTTATGGTTAGCCACACAACCACTATAATATACTTTATATATTACTAGATAATGTATATCCTTTATGACACCCAAACACGATGTTTAGATATGAAACCATACCATATCAACTCGCCCCACTGGCCAATCGACCCACAATATATCGCCACTGTCTAAAAAACTTACCCACTTATGAAAAAAGGTAACATCCCATTGAAGAATCAGTCCCACAACTCACTTATTTACCAAAAGGGTTAAAACCCCACTGAATTAAGGTCTGCCACCTCGGCCCACTTTTAAAAATATTTTGCCTCCTTTTTAAAAGACTTAATAGCTCATGAAAGGTCATTAATCAAAATTTTAGAAGATTCTTGATTTTCTTTCTTTTGTTTTGAGACCTAAATAATGTCAATACAATATAAGGGAAAGGTCCGAGTCAGCCTTTTCCCGCCATATTTTAAATCTCAAGTATCTTGAAAAGTAGGTCCATGACCTATCAATATTTGTAGCTTTTTTTTGTTATCCTTAACGAAAACTCTACCGGCTTAAATAATCAATTTTGAATTCTTGATTTATTCATTTTCACCTAACCTCAACTAAGGACATCTTTAAATTACTGATGGTTAGTATACACTCGATCTTTGTGTAGGGGTATGTTTCGTGGGTTGATAAGTTAATTTAAAGGTCAAGAGTCCGAATCCCAGCATAGACACTGGATGTGTGTACATCAATTTTGATAGATACACTTTTCCGTCTAAACATTTCTAAGTTTTATATTGGATTTGCCATTCCCACCAAAATGTTACAGAACAAAGGAAAGCATGCAAAACAAAGAAACTCAAACTGGGGTGAGATGGGGTGATACGGCTCAGATCACCCCTGCTAGACCAGAGGAGCTGGGATGTAAGATTGTCTGTAATCTCCTGCAAAATTATGCATAGTCTAAATATTCATATTGTTCAGCGCGTTAATAATCAAACAAGTATATATGTTATCTTAGTATCTTAAAACAAATAGTACTTTATCTAATATATAGATTCAAGACCTGTTGGGGACCTTCTGCAGTTTTTTTCTTTCTATGGTCGGGTTGTTGTCTCTTTGACACATTCCCCATTTCCATTCTCAACTTTATGTCCGACTTCTAAAAATAACGTACATTTAAAATAGATTAATCAAATTTCATTGTATGAACCAAATAGTCATTTCGGCATGTTCTTTTTCAAAACTGATTCAATCTGAGTTGAAAATCGCAGTTGTGTACACTCGTGTTTGTCTATTAGTTAGATATAGGAAGATGTGGTGTGAGTGCCAATGAGACAACTCTCCATCCAAATAACAATTTAAAAAGTAAATCATTATAGGTTAAAGTACGGCCTTCAACATGGAGCCTATTAGGTTCCTTTCACAACATGGTATTGCTTGGCTTCTTGTAAACATAGCTCATACTACATTCTCCTATTCATATATAGTATTGTATATTAACGTCTACGGACGACTCAGAACTAAAGTTATGACAGAGTTTCGATAATTTAAAAACTAAGTTTCGCTGAAAACTGAAGCAGTAAGATGGTATATTATAACCTTTCTGCAGAAGGTACGGTTTATTTTGAGCATTTAGGTCATGTCAAGGCAGACTATTTAACGGGTAGCCGAAAGGGGTTCTTACAAATAAATTCATTATAAATGCAAAACGCTAGAATACAAACAAAAGTTGAATTTAAAAAGTATATAGCCTAGGTAATCTATTCAAATTCAAAGTTTTGTAAAATGTGAAAAAAGGGAAGTATAATATCCATCGATTCAACATGTCAAAAGAAGGCAGTTATGCGCCATATTAACTAACGTAAATCGTCCTTATTATTTCTAACATTATAGAAAACATTGTTCAATGATCTAGGTATTGTTGAAATTTATTAAATATTCAGATCCATCTTTCTATACAAATTTAATGATAATTTCAGGAAATATATTTAAACTATATACATGTACATGTAGTATTCTACATTTACCTGCAAGATTAAGGAACAAAGGTGTACTAATGATTCCAAACACTATTCCAATTATTGGTAACACAATCCGGGCTATAAAATTACAATTTACAATACAACATTATTATAGTAACAATTATTTTGATAAACAGTATGCCCTTATTACGATACTATTCTTACTTAGGTCTCTAAAACCTCTGCTGTATAAATATCATATGCATAATGTGTATACGTGTATATGTGTAAATGTATAAACAAACCATTATTTTTCAAGCAGGTCAACATACACCTAGTAACTCTATAAACTATTATATATAGTACGTGTATTGATAATATTCCGAAGTTGTGACTTTATGATATTGAACATCGAGATTATAGATGGGAACCTGACATTAAACAGAAAAGAATATAAATGCATATGAAATTTCTTCACGAAAGAGGCGTGGTTGGTGAATGAGTTGTAACTTTCAAGTTTAACATTGGAAATGATAGCATATTTCAACTACAAATAGTGATGAAAGTCCTCATTTGGTGCAACATGTGGACCAGGATCTGCTTACCCTGAGTACCTGAGATCAACGCCAGTTTTTGGTGGGGTTCGTGTTGTTTAATCTTTAGCTTTCTATGTTGAATTGTGTCCTGTGAACTTTTGTTTGTCTTTTTCATTTTTAGCCATGCCGTTGTCTGTTTATTTTTTATTTATGAGTTTGAAAGATCCTCTGGTATTTAATGCTTAGTTTGTTTCTATGTGTGTTACATTTTAAAGTTGTGTCGTCATTCTCCTCTTATATTTAATACGTTTCCCTCGGTTTTTCGTTTGTGACACGGAGGTTGTTTTTTTTATCGATTTATGAGTTTGAACATCGGTATACTACTGTCTTTATTTATCTTAAGAACCACTTTTGGGACTGCCACAGAAATATGTTGCGTGATAATCTGTTCATTTGATCTCAATCCCTTTTAAATATCAACCGATGAATAGACAATAGTAGTCTTTCTCACAAATATTTTTGTCTTCATGTTTTTGTTAACCTCAAATTCCAGCTGGGTTAAAGCACTAATTCGTGAATCTAAATTATCTACATAAATATGATCGTAGGTCAGTAGTTAAGTTGATATTTAAACAAGCAAAATTTTATTTAATTGTACATTTGGATTTTTGTACTGACCAGCTAGATAATTGACATGTTTTCATCCAACTTCGGAAATCTTATACTTAAATTTCTGATATACGTACTAATACATGTAGAATCATCAAAAAGCCCACACACTGTGCATATTCCGACAAAGAGAAAAGAACATGTGATGAAACTCACAGTCTTCAAAACTGAAACGAGAATTGTTTTACATGTTTCAAAAATTCAGTTATAGTGACATAAATGGACATACATCAGTTTTTTTGCAAGACAGACTTGTTTTGTCGCCTCATCTTATGTAATTGCCATTGGAAATTATGTTATTTTTATTTTCATTTTTTTCTTATTTCTAGATTTTATTTAAATGTTGTTGCGTCATTTCATACATCTGTGGCAAATAATTTCCTCTATGATCCTAAATCAATGAAAATGCATGACATTCAAATCGTGTTGATCAGCCATTGAAACAATTATTTTAGAGTTTCGATCACTCTTAGGAAATGTGGTATGCAGCTGTGCAACAGATCTAAGTACGATTGAATTCACGTACCGACAAATAGTTTGAATAGATTGTGAAAAAAGAAATGTAATTGTAGTCGTCGGTCGTGCTAACAATCGTAAATATCAGCTTGAAATTTATACAATTAATTAACATAAAAAAGACAGAAAGCAATGCGCTTTATATATTATTTATAACTCATTAGTCCGATTGTCTTGAAACCTGATAAAATTGTACAGAATATTAGAGTAATTGATTTTTTCATTCCATATCAAATATATACGGTGTTCTATTAAATATTTACACTGAATTTAACGGAACATAATGAATTATCATTTTTTTAAAAATAAACGAGTAATAACGCTGTTAACCTACCTGGAATTGAGTTGATGCACAAGCAATTTTGCCAGATTTCTGCAAAAGGAACAAAGAGTATTAAGTGTTTCAACAGTACCCGTATATGTGTATTAGTTTAAAGCATGTCACTTAGATTTTTCTTAAAACGTAATTAATAAAAGCACCAGTAGTACACCGCTGTTCGAAATTCATAAACCGATAGAGAAAAAACAAATCCGGGTTACAAACTAAAACTGAGGGAAGCGTATCAAATATAAGAGAACTAAGACACATATTTAGCATATTTGCATTGGAAAAAAACTGTTAATATGTACATCAATATTGGTTCCTTATCCCGGCCTCTCTAACATAAGTATAGAACATTTATTATGGTTACATTAATATTGAAGTTGTGTTCATTAATACGGATAAAGTTTATACGGATAGAGTTTATGTCTTTACCTGAATGGTTTTTTTACACGAATTGTTTTGTTTCCAAAATAGCTTGATAACATATTTATTTTATTTTATTGCTTTATATATTAAATACACCGTTGTACCTGATCAATTATCTATAAGCCAAGGAATTTAAACAAAATATGTATTTTGGGGGGATTATTAATATGCCGTAATTCTATTCTGTTGTAAATGTTTGCTTGAAATTCTTATGTGTTTTACAAAATATATTTACAGTACAAACGGATGCTATTGCATTCAGTTAAAGGTATTTTTCATTTACTAAGTGTTCTTATCATGTTATATTTTCTAAGAATTTCGAGTCTTTGTTTACTCCTTGGTTTTGATTGTTATTCTCGTCTTTTAAATTAATATATGCCTGCATGTGTATGTCATTGAGGACCTAAAATTCCAAATGGTTTGCCAAATACAGCTCAGGTAAAACAAAAATGCTGACGTTTTACATTCTTGAAAGATTATATGGACAACAAGAGATGTAAAGTATACGCTGATGAAACAATTACCAAAAGATATCAACAGGTAATAAAAAACAGACAGATATCTATATAATACATTATGTTCTAAATTTTCTTGGGTCTTTTTTTCCATGATACCTCGAGTTTTTGGAACATATCTTTTAACGAAATATTCGGTCGAAATATATATTGTTCTCAACTATTCATTAAATAAAGATGTACATGAAAGTATATAATCGTAAACATGATGTACAACGCACATTATATGGTATTGGAAAGGGTTTGATTTTACAACATTTAAAGTAATCTGAGGCTTACAATAGTTATCAAAATAAAACAGCATGCATAGTAGTCAATAACTAATAGATGACAAAGAAAAATCATAGTTTTCTTAAGAAGAGTTTATAATAAGGATTTGAAGGGTATCAACATAATCATGCTTTTAACTGTTTCATTCATTTAATAGTGAGAAGCAAGAGGACATCCCTTTACACAAAAAAACAGCGTATTTCCAGTCAAAATTTAATTTTGAATAAAGAAACCTGTAAAAAAAAATCGTCACTCAAAAATATTTTTCAGCTATTTAACTCTTTGATGCGGAAATTGACAGACCTTTCGTATTTTACAAAAAAGCAATGTTAATAATAGCACTTTACTACTGTGTAGCAATATCAAAACCTTTGATTTAAAATTGATAGCGTTGCTTTTCTAACTATATAATTCCTAATTCTTAATAAGAACTATCGACTACAACGTATAATTTCAGATATCTTTTGCTTCGAAAATGGGAATTGTTTATAGAACTTCTCTTTTTGCTCATAACCAATCTTACTTTGTACAATAATATAGGGAAGAGCATACACGCATCGATATTTTTTTTTTTGTGAAATGTAATATAGTCAAAAAAAACCATTATAGATTTATCAACAACTTAGTAAAACTGGACGGCAAAATGTTAAACAGATTATTTTAATAACATTTAATTTGATTGATTTCTATTCTATTTTAAAGTACAAACTATAAAAATCAATTAAAAAGGCTATACTTATAAGATCGATACAACATGTACAAAACATAAAAATAAGTTACAAAAATACAGACTTGACAATGCCGTGTATCTTAACACCCCCACATCCTAAGAATAAGTTCCTGATTGGAAAATAGTGCATAATATGTCTTTCTACACCACAAAAAACTATAAACTTCGATGGTTCCAATACAAAAAGGTACAAAGAAGCATGGGTACAAATGAGTTTTATTCAAAATAATATCTCATTAGCATGAGTTAGAATCCCGGCCATAGAAGAACAAAAAGTTACTCAGCAAAATTTACAGATCTAACATTGTTGCGCTATTATTTAGACAAACAACATATACTGAATGTGTGTATAGCCTTGTCTCACCATAACTGGTGATTTGATAGATAAAATATGTCGAAGAAATTTCAATGATTCGTGCCCTTGCTACCGACAAATCGAGGCAACTCTTACACCTGTACTGTGACTAGTACCCTATACCACGCGATCACCTAGGCTACATAAAATATAGCTGCTTTAGGTATTTTATGTAATGTCTTTCCTCGTTGGCTTTTTCTAGGGTTGCAACACAGCACATGATGTACAGTGACAAGTAGAATCTGTAACTTTCATATAAAGGTGTGTTACTAATAAGTAAAATACATGCATAACTTGTAGTGCCCGTTCAAACACTCCTCATTTGGTAAAATTCCGCTTTTCTCACTAACATCAAACTAGAAATATATAATTCCTTACCATCAACGAAAGGTTTAATGTACTTCCCTGCTAAACACCACACGATTACCCAAATCATCAAAGTTCCAAAATAGGCAATCAATGAAAACGTCAGTACTATATACATGCAATGGTTATCTGAAACAAAAAAAGTCATGGAAATGTTATTTTCAAATTTTGTCAACAGAGTATTTTGCAAAAAAATATCAACTATTTCGTGTTTTTATAAATGTTTTTCAAAACAAAATTATATAAAAAAATCAAGTAAGATTTATCGTTGTTTAAACTTTCGATAATATAATATCGAAAAAGGAGTTTACAAAGTTGACGTTTAGTAAGGGAAAATATATAAAGAGTTATGCTTTAGTCTTAGATGCGTGATTTTTTTTTCATTAGTTGTTAATGGCTTTGAATTTGTGGTCAATAAGCGCGAGTACTCTCAGATCAGTACTAAGTGTCTTTTTGTTGTTGAAGTTTACACGTACCCGGCCACGTTCATTTTGTGTTTTGATGCAATTATATTTTTATCCATCTGTACCAGGTTAGGGGAGGGTTGGAACTGCTAACTTGTCAAATCCCGCCACATTCTGTATGTATGTTACTGTTCAAAGTCCAAAGTAATAATGGTTGTCGACTCGTTTGTTGATGTGTTACATATTTTTGTTTTCGTTCATTTATTTTGTACATAAATTAGGCCTTTTATAGCTGACTATGGGTATGGGTTTTGATCATTGTCGAAGGCCGTACGTTGACCTTTATTTGTTAATGTATGTGTCCTTTGATTTCTTGTGAAGAGTTGTCTCATTGATAATCATAACACTTCTTCGGTTTTATATATTTATGCTTTCGAAATATTTCTATTTTTGTGTTCGTTTCTAGTAGTGCATGGTTAAATGTACGTGATAAAATTGCATGTTTACAAAGTACATGACATATAAAGCTGTCAAACATTTTAACAACACTCGTATCGTGTCGTGTACAAACAAATTCCAATAAATGTCTATTCTATAAGACAAAAATATAATATATATCATGATGAATTCAGAATATAAGTATGTGTATAGTGTGAAAAAAGACTTCAACTAGAGATTTGCAAACTGATACCTAGCCGTATTTCATTTGTTCACAACCATCTCACGTCACTAAGATACACTGACTGCACCATACAATCGAATGGGCACAAATGTGTATACAGTATTTAAACCCGCAAAATTTCGGTATTATTATAATGTATCCTAGTAAAAGTCCTAGACATATTTGTAAATCAAAGAGCCTTCCCTTCGAGAATAGTTCAACTTAGCTAGACTACGTAGTACAATATTTAGTATTTGTAGTGTTTGGGAATTTTATTTGTACTTCTATTTGGATGTTGAAATTATGACTTTATATATAAAGCAAAAAGCATCGCCTTATAGTCTTACTCGATGCAGAGGAAGAACTACAATTCAATAGCTTATTTTATCAATTTAGTGTTCCAAAATGTTTCCCGAATGTATATTCATAACTAATTGCATTAACATACTAGTAGTTAAGATTTATCTTCAAACACTTCAATAAACGTTCAAAACATAGGTCAATAGAAATATACTTTGAATTTATTTTATTCCTGAGTGTTCGATGGTGATTGATCTATCTTTATGGTTTACGTCGATATTTAGTCATCTGATATCTAATTGGAAGTTCATATGACTTTCTTTTCGATAATATATGTAAGCCTCAAATCTATGTCCGGCCTCAAATCTATGTTCTTTTCGCAAATCTATGTCCTTTTTATTATTGCGTCATAGACGTTCCAAATCTATGTCCTTTATTGTCTCAAATCTATGTCCTGTATCGTCTCCCTTCTATGTCCTTTATTTACTAAAATCTATGGCCATTTTTGGCTCAAATCTATGTCCTTTCATCGACGTCAAACATAACAAAACGTCATCAAGTAAACAATAAAAAGTTAACAATTACAGGCAAAGCACGGCCTTCAACACGGAGCATTAACTCACAGCGAACAAATATTGTACAAGTGGTTTGTATGACAAAAGCAAGGTTAACATTTTAACAATTAATACACATGGTTTAACATTGCTTGATATTTTGTTTTTAAAACTGGATGGAAATCTGTTATGAATAGTGGACTGATGGAAAATTTTCAAAAACGTCAACTTAAGATTTATCCTCTTGAAATGTGTTCTGACAATTATCAGGATATCTTTACTCCTACTGTTGTCGATTTTTTACAATTCAAAACAAATCCAGCCATGAACAAAGGAATTGCAGTGTTGACATCTGGTTTCTGGAAAGAAGGAATATGCCAAAACATAAAGAATGATTCTTCTTGGGGAAATATTTTCGTTATTAAAGATATTGTTACAAGTTTTACATTTCAACTAAATAGATATCAGCTAATACCAAACAATTGAAATATGTTCTTTTGTGATTCACAAATATTTCAATTAAAAATATAAAAAACGTGTTTTTTTTTTTAGCAATTTAGAATGATTTTTTTATACTAGTATTCAAGGAAAAACATAGATAAAGTGGTATAAATGTCAATGAAACAGCGATATGAACAAATTCAAAGACAAAACGAAGTTCGTTGAAGTTGCAAAAAAAATCTTCATTCTTTACTGTCTTTTTAGTAAAATCAATATGGTTTTGTGGGGTCATTTGTGACGACATACAATAATAAAACACGCATGTAAAGATTTTAACCACACACATGAAAAAGACTTAATAAAACAAAAAGCACATAAGTCCGTACTTGAAACAATATCATAAATACCAGCTATATAATTTAGCCGGATTTTCCTACACGTATACTATACTTCGGCTTGTGCACATACCAGAACACATACCAACTAAGTCAATATTGATTATGGGATATTACTCAATAAAATAAAAAAAACTATAAGACCGAACTTATCAGACGGGCATACATTTGCGCATAGCGAAATAAATTGGGAAAAAATTTAAACTTAACACAAATTTGAGACCTTATCTTTTTCATAATGGACACAGATTTGCGAATGACGTAGCGATTGAAAATCGGACACAGATTTGAGGCCTAATCAATTTTTTACGAACATAGATTAGCGATTGACGTCACGATGGGACATAGATTTGAAAAACGGACACAGATTTGAGGTCGTACACAGATCTGAGGTTTACATATATATCACTAAATTTGTTAGACATAGCTATTGTAGGTATAGACAGTTTCATGCTTAGCTGCCTAATTATATACATATTTGTTACGTTTGAAAGACACATTTTTCAGCAAACAGTTGGTATTCTCATCGGAACAAACTGTGCTCTTCTTGCCGACTCATTTCATTATTCATTTGCGTTCATACAGAAACGTTGGAAAACTGTTTTGTGTGTGTCTATTGACATTTTAAGTATGTACAACAAAGGTAGACTCTTCTTGTAGTATATAAATAGCCATTTAAAGGGCCTTTTGGTCTTGTTTCTTCGTCACTTAGGCTTTATGTAACATGAACGTTGCCAATTTTTTTTATTTACGTCTATGACGTCATCTTTATGAGAGTTACACGTGTGAAAATTAAGAAACTCAAAAGGTTACTCGCCGGTGAAAAATATGGTTTCTTTCTGGAAGTACACCACTAATTCATGGTCCTATTGATTTCTATGTTCAATTCCTCCGTTTCAAGAAGGAACACCTATTTTGTTTTAAGTTCAAATAAAGTGGCAATCATTGCATTTCAAAGCAACACTTTATGGTGTCTTCTACTGAAAAAATCAACATACCTTACATGGCATATCAGAAAGAACTGGTTCCCGGAACTTCGGATGTACCAAAACAGGTACTTCAAATCTGACAAACAGATAAAATGAACCCTCTTTTTAAAATTTGATGCAGTTTTTTTAATGTTTATAATCAAAAGTCCAAAAGTGTTCTACAATGATCACCAGTTCTTCAGCTTTCATTTTATACCATAAATACCTAAATATTCTACATATTTTGGAAGTTACACTCATGCGTAGGAACTATTTTGTGTTAAATATGTACTACTTTCTGGTATGTGCTTTCTGGCCGGGCCTTAATTAGTGGTGTTACACCTTTTTACTTGCAATTAAATGAAAATATTTCATTCTATGATCTATTTCAAGCAATAAAAAACATATAAAGCTTTATTCCAAATACTCGTTTATTAATTTAAAGCATAAATTGGACTGGTAGTAACATATGGGTTATTCAAAGAAAACTGCATATGGATATTACCAATGGCAAATATACTTTTTTAATTCTCAATATCATTGTTTTATTTATCAATTTCTATTAGGAAAGATATTTGCTTACCAATAGTATTTTTTTTATCAGAGGTTCTTCATTAAATAAAAATATATTAGTCCAAACTTAGGACATAAATGAGAAAATTGTCCGCCCTTTTTTCTTTAAATTGAAAAATTGCTTTTGTTTTGTATAAACCATAATTCTGTGGTTAAATATAGATTATTAAGAGCAATTTATTTATCCCTCAGCTAGATAACTTGCTAAACTGGTTCAAAATTGCATGTACATTGAGATTTTAGAATTCTTATATGAGTATATACCATATGCCTAGATTGTAAAAGGCTACCATAAGAAAAACAATAAAACTTGAAAAATCATATGATTATTTTGACCAAGAGCTATTTTGTACCATACACAAGTCATAAAATGCATGTTTTAATGATTTCAATCACAAAAAATGCAAAAATACAAATTTTGATCAAGTCTTAACTGCATGCATGTTTTATGACCATAAAAGGCTAAAATACTTGAGTATGCCAATTAAAGAGGTTAAATTTCACATAAACAGGATGGTTCACCAAAAAAAGATGATTAAACATGATTACTAACATCAAATTTGACTTATTTTCATTGGAATAGGTACAACTTCTAAAAAATGGATTTCTGATGATTCTCTGTAATAGGAAGTACACCACTAATTCATGGTCCTATTGCTTTCTATGTTCAATTCCTCCGTTTCAAGAAGGAACACCTCTTTTGTTTTAAGTTCAAATAAAGTGCCAATCATTGCATTGCAAAGCAACACTTTATGGTGTCTTCTACTGAAAAAATCAACATACCTTACATGGCATATAAGAAAGAACCGGTTCCCAGAACTTTGATGCAGTTTTTTTAATATTCATAATTAAATATCCAAAAGTGTTCTACAATGATCACCAGTCCTTCAGCTTTCATTTCATACCAAAAATACCTAAATATTGTACATATTTTGGAAGTTACACTCATGCGTAGGAACTATGTTGTGTTAAATATGTACTACTTTCTGGTATGTGCTTTCTGGCCGGGCCTTATTTAGTGGTGTTACGCCTTTTTACTTGCAATTAAATGAAAATTAACTAAATTATCCTATGTCACATGCTAATGTATTACCCAATATAATTGTTTGAAATATATGTAAGGTATAACAATAATCAATGCTGTATGCGAAGTCTGACGATGAAAGATTTTGTAATTCAACAGAATGTGTAGTTTAAGTTACGGTTAAAATAAGAGTAATTCATAGATGTTTTATATACTATGGAAGCGTATTAGCGTCACACAATTGTAAGTGCTTTATAACGCAAACTTTTGCGGTATAGCACACAAATTTGAGTTATAACTAAAACATCTGCAATATAACGCAAACATTTGAGAAATAACGCAAACAGGTATTCACTTTTACCGTATTTCTTATTTAAATTTCAAAGGAATAAGCTGGTATTTATAGAGGAGACTGTACATATTAAAATTTATCACCATGTGTACTTATAAAAAGTCAAATGCTCGAACATATCATTGACTAATAACGAGCAAAATAATACAATTTTTCATAATTATTTTCTGTGACTGTACTTTACATTAATTTGTAGGATCCTTTACTATAGATTATTGAGCTGATCTGTAACAATAACATCTCCATGCCTTATATATCATGTACTGTAGTACGACGCTAGATTAAAACTGACGAGGAAAGGTAACAGACGGCCACCGAAAGCTTTATTAAATGTAGATCCCAGGAGGTCGTGTGGTCTAGCGGGACGGCTGCAGTACAGGCGATTTGGTGTCATGATATCACAGTAGCATGGGTTGGAATCCCGGCAAGGGAAGAACAATAAATTTGCGAAAGCAAATTTACAGATTTAACATTGTTGGGTTGATGTTTAGACGATTTGTATATAAATATATATTTGTAGGACTCTCAAGTGCGATTGGGACGCTAAAGTACGATGGTCACGCTAAAGTGGGTTGGTCTAAGCTAAAGTGCGATGCCTCCATACGCTATAGTCCGATGGTCCGCGAAAAACTAAACGTTAGAAAAGCAGTTGGATTATGACGTTAACAGTCGTTTATACAAACCAAAAATGATTTGTCGGCTGAAGCAAATGCGTTTTTTTTAGTGCTGATAGAAAGATCTGTGTCCTGCACCCGACCTGGCATTTTACTATGTATATACCAAATAGAATACGCATAGGTTTACTGTGTCCTGTTTCTATTGAAAGCGAACAGATCCAATTATATCTAGTAAAATTGGCAATTTATTTTGCGGTCCCCGCTAAAACATTAATGATTTTATTGAAAATTAAGCGTAAATGATAAATTGTCGGCAAAAACACAGTTTGTACATTGTAGGTGAATATAAAATGTATTTGTATTATTTACGAAGAGGAAGAAAGATTGGCGACTTTTGCAGTTTTCTTGCATTTAAAATAAAGTTTGTACAAAAAATATTACTTATTCCGACTATTGTATTTGTTATTCACGATGGCGACTGTAAAAAAAGGGGTGGCATTTAAAATATTGATGAACTGTGAACTGTGAACGGCAAGCTACGCCAATTATCAAAATATTTCTAAATACGTCTGAATTGTAAAACTAGAGGCTCTAAAGAGCCTGTGTCGCTCACCTTGGTCTATGTGCATATTTAACAAAGGACACAAATGGATTCATGACAAAATTGTATTTTGGTGATGGTGATGTGTTTGAAGTTCTTACTTTACTGAACATTCTTGCTTCTTACAATTATATCTATAATGAACTTTGCCCATTAGTAACAGAGAAAAATATTTGGTAAAAATTTACATAAATTTACCAAATTAATGAAAATTGTTAAAAATTGACTATAAAGGGCAATAACTCCTTAAGGGGTCAATTGACCATTTAGGTCATGTGGACTTATTTGTAGATCTTACTTTGATGAACATTATCGCTGTTTACAGTTTATTGCTATCTATAATAGTATTCAAGATAATAACCAAAAACAGCAAAATTTCTTTAAAAATTACCAATTGGAGGGCAGCAACCCAACAACAGGTTGTCCAATTCATTTGAATATTTCAGGGCAGATATATATTGACTTGATTAACAATTAAACTCCTTGTCAGATTTCCTCTAAATGATTTGGTTGCAGAGTTGTAAGCAAAAAACTACATTTTACCCCTGTTCTATTTTTAGCCGTGGTGGCCATCTTGGTTGGATGGCCAGGTCATCGGACACATTTTTCAAACAAGGTACCTCAAAGATGATTGTGGCCAAGTTTGAATTAATTTGGTCCAGTAGTTTCAGAGGAGAAGATTTTTGTAAAAGATAACTAAGATTTACGAAAAATGGTTAAAAATTGACTATAAAGGGCAATAACTCCTAAAGGGGTCAACTGACCATTTCCGTCATGTTGACTTATTTGTAAATCTTACTTTGCTGAACATTATTGCTGTTTACAGTTTATCTCTATCTATAATAATATTCAAGATAATAACCAAAAACGGCAAAATTTCCTCAAAATTACCAATTCAGGGGCAGCAACCCAACAACAGGTTGACCGATTCATCTGAAAATTTCAGGGCAGATAGATCTTGACCTGATAAACATTTTTACCCCACATCAGATTTGCTCTAAATGCTTTGGTTTTTGAGTTATAAGCCAAAAACTGCATTTTACCCCTATGTTCTATTTTTAGTCGTGGCGGCCATCTTGGTTGGTTGACCGGGTCACGCCACACATTTTTTAAACTAGATACCCCAAAGATGATTGTGGCCAAGTTTGGATTAATTTGGCCCAGTAGTTTCAGAGGAGAAGATTTTTGTAAAAGATTACTTAGATTTATGAAAAATGGTTAAAAATTGACTATAAAGGGCAATAACTCCTAAAGGGGTCAACTGACCATTTGGGTCAGGTTGACTTATTTGTAAATCTTACTTTGCTGAACATTATTGCTGTTTACAGTTTATCTCTATCTATAATAATATTCAAGATAATAACCAAAAACAGTAAAATTTCCTTAAAATTACCAATTCAGGGGCAGCAACCCAACAACGGGTTGTCCGATTCATCTGAAAATTTCAGGGCAGATAGATCTTGACCTGATGAACAATTTTACCCCATGTCAGATTTGCTCTAAATGCTTTGGTTTTTGAGTTATAAGCCAAAAACTGCATTTTACCCCTATGTTCTATTTTTAGCCATGGCGGCCATCTTGGTTGGTTGACCGGGTCACCAGACACATTTTTTAAACTAGATACCCCAATGATGATTGTGGCCAAGTTTGGTTAAATTTGGCCCAGTAGTTTCAGAGGAGAAGATTTTTGTAAAAGTTAACGACGCCAGACGACGGACGACAGACGACGGACGACGGACGCCGGACGCCAAGTGCTGAGAAAAGCTCACTTGGCCCTTTGGGCCAGGTGAGCTAAAAATGATATAACAGGATATTTATTATTTTGTCACACTTAACATTTTTTTTTGTAACTATTACGTTGTTGGTCTTCTATAAACAATCATTTCACCATACAGTCCAGTATATCATAAAGCCTTCATGTTGTACATATGTTATACCCTAGTATACTAACTTTTGCCAATTTTTTTTTTTTTTTAATCCATGTACTTTAACGTTTAAATCCCTCCAACCTTACCTTATTGATGCATTGCACTTTAGTGTGATATACCATCGTACTTTAGCAAACAAGCAACTATCGCACTTAAGCGTGAGACACCATCGTACTTTAGCAAACAAACAACCATCGCACTTTAGCGTGAAACACTATCGTACTTTAGCGTAGACCATCTCACTTTAGCGTGACCATCGCACTTTAGAGTACCATCGCACTTTAGAGTCCTACATATATATATATATATATATATATATATATGCTGATGAAGCTACTGTCGAATTTAAACATCCTTCCAAAGTAAGCAAACGTTTGAGCAGTGTGGAAGGTTGGTTCGAACCAAACAAGCTACCCTTTGCAATAAATCATACCACATTTTCCTATATCTATAAAATGAAAATGTGTTATTATTATAATTATGTTTTCTACATTTAAACATCTTAACTAGCTACCACGATAGATTAAATTGAAAGTTCCATTACTTTTTGTCAAGAATTTTTATCATATTCTGTGTTTTAAACAAAAAAATTATTACATCAAAATTTAAACAAATGTTGTTGTGTTTTCTTAAATATTCTTTTAAAAGCAAAAGATTTTTTTTTTTCTATTTGACATTATCGTTTCACAATTATTTGGCATTACTTTTGCTCTAAGGAAACATATTACAGTCTCTACTTGTGATATATCTCAAGATCTCGACATCCAGAATGTCAAGTTATTTAGATATATTTTTTCGACAAATAGATGTCACATTGATTTGTTTACGAACTGGTTGTCATCTTATGATATTTACATTGTATGTTTAAAGTTTAAACTCTTAGAAGTTTAGAACATATAAATGTTGAAACTATTCCGTATCTCTGTATTTACGTAGACCTTCAAAACAAAGTTGTGCATATGCACTTTCCATTTAAGGATATTAAATTACAAAACTTCATAGTAAAAGTCGTTCAGTGTTAGCTGTAAAAGGAATTCCTTTAGGAAATTGCATTGTCAATATTTACAGCAGAACCGTTAGTCTTGATTATAGAAAATAAATAAAATATTATTCAGTTTACAGAAAATAACAGCTGCATTTGACATAGACCCGAGTTTGTCTGCAATTTAATTTTTGAAGTCACTTGAATACCTTTTACATATAAATCTGGTAGGGCATTCTAGTTTTTTATACCACTAAAATTGAAAGGAGACGATTCTAAACCTTTGACATTTTGAATATAAAATGTTTAAGCAGTTGTTCTGGTGTTCCTATTCGAGGAAGGTCATTCTCGATAATTTTTGTGAAAATCAATTAATACATGATTCAGATGCATTTGATTCACACTATTATTACAAACATTCAATAACCATTTTTTTTAAATTCTTTTATATGTATTCGTCTTCTCTGAAAAAAAATCGTATATCATTTTTGATAACCTGAATATTGGCTTTACGTTTCTTGAATTAGCTTACATAGCATCAGGAACATGCACACACAAGATGGCATTGCAGTAATACAACTTAAACAATATTTTCTAGACTGTTGAGACACATTTTAAATGTGAGAAAATGCCTGTGCCAAGTCAAGAATGTGACAGTTGCTATCCATTCGTTTGATATGTTTGAGCTTTTAATATTGCCATTTGATTAGGGACTTTCCTTTTAAAATTTTCCTCGGAGTTCCGTACTTTTGTGATTCTTATGTAATATCTATATAAAACTTTGAGTCATTGATTAGACTTCTTTATAATATTATCAACAACTAATTCATCAGATAAAAATGTGTCCATAATGATACCTAAATATTTCATAATTGACTTACTCTTAATTTTAATAATATCACATTCAATATTTTAATTATTTTCAATAACAATTAGATTTTTTTCTGTTTGGTCCGAATACAATGCTATTAGTCCACAGATATAGAGACACTTTATTATTAATAAGCCAATCTTTAAATGATTTTAACATAAATGATAGATTTCTAGAAATTATGTTTTGATCTGAATTTAAAAAAAGAATAGCTGTATCAGCAGCATACATTTGAAACTTACAAGCAGGACAAGTGCTAACTTGTAAATCATTCACGTAAAATTATATCAAAATTATAAGCGTAGTATACCCAGTATACTACCTTGGGGTATACTGCAAATTACATCCAACAGTTCAAAGTTTGTTTTGTTGATGTTAAAAATGTTCCCTGTTAGTTAAATATGAATAAATCTCATATTACATTACGCTTATCACATAACATCTTGTGAAATGCCTTCATGTTTTTATAAAACTCCAAAATATTGTCTCATTGTTTGTCAGTGAGAAATTGAAAAGTTTAGTAAACACAACTATTCTTACAAATTATCTGACAAAAAAATATATTTCGTACAAGTGCAGATAAGAAAAAATCAGACGTTCGAGGTAAAAAGTTACTGAAACTTTTATAAGAATTCGAAGATAACGAAAAGAAACATAGTATGTTTGATGATGATTGGTCAAATGAGATAAGATGTATTTACCAGTGAGACGTTTAACAATTTACCACAAGTTTTTATTATATTGAAACACTCCTGTCCTGTTATAATGCCTCATTACAAAGATATTTCACTTAACCTGTATTTTTGTTTTGTTTTCTAAAACATAGAATCTTTAATGTTAATTTATTAACGTTTCGCTTTCAAATATCAAAAGTACTTGAATTTGAAGTGAGATTATATATACTCTTTGTAGTTGTTGCTGTCTTATACATTTATAAGACGTGATAAGTGACCCAAACACGCCTCAATATATCATATATTAAAGCTGTACCTTACCCTTAACATTCTCAGATTTTAACAAATGGTTAAGATTTGTTTTAAAATATAACGTTGTAGAAAGAGAGACGAGCAATACTAGAGGGACAGTCAAACTTAAAAGATCGAAAATAAACTGACAACGTCATGGCTAAAAATAAAATAAAACAGACAAATCATAGAAAACTACAATCTAAGCATCATGAACCCCACAAAAAACTGGGGTTGATCTCAGGTGCTCCGGAAGGCAAAGCAGATTCTGCTCCATATGTGTCACCTGTCGTGTTGCTTATATTATTACAAATCCGGTAAATTGTCTAATTCGATAGGTCACATACGTGAAATTGGAAGGACATTTCAATTACGACATAAGGAACATATCCGATATCATCTGCGAAACGGTTAATCCATAACGGTCAACCAACTCGTGATGGCGTCCGTCAAATTTACGAAGGGGATATGATATCAATTTCTTTTTGTATGTAGAAAATTCTTTTCTTTTATTTAAATAAATTTCAAAGCATTTTAAGTTGCAGAAAATTAAACAAGATGGTGCTATTCATCTTTTTTTTCCTTCAACTCTTGCAGTAATTCAGTCTCAGTCAAGATAATTATATTCACCCGTGAATTGAATTTTTGAAATCTTATCTTTTTTAATATCGATGTAAATGAAAAGGCTTTATAAATTTGATAAAGAAATATTAGTCATAAAGTGTCCAAAACTAGTAAAAATCAATTTATTTTTTGTTTGTATTTAAACATCGATGTATTTTTGATATAGATGTCGTAATTGGTATATGATAAAAGGAACTTTGGTCTATATGTATTCAATTCATATTACTTACCAGTCGAGCCTTTCAAAGAAACTGTATTGTTATCATGTCGGATGTTTTCCTTGTTTAATACATTTTCAAATCCACCTGTAATACAATTTACAAGTACAAAATATAAAAAAAATCACTTACAGACAACCAGAATTTAGTAGGTCAGTCATAAACAATATTTAAACAAATAGTTTTCAGAAATCACACACAACTTTAAATTAAAAAAAAATGACAAATACTAAATGGACACAAATCAAACAAATAATCATGCATACAACTTAGTGGTTTCTAGCGGGTCAATTTCTCTGATTCTCTGGTTGCAGCAATTGGGTAAAGCTATACAAATTAGGACGACAGTATTTTTAGCCCAAGTCCCACTAAACCACGATCGCACCACGAATATGATCAAAAATAAATTTAGATTGTGGTGAGGTCGCGGTATGAGCCGCATGATAATATTAAATTTCATTGTTTTCACGATTCGTCCTCATTACGCTTCTACAAAGATCCCGCTACGATTATACCACGTTCTCACCACGGTTGTTCAACGATTATCATGATCTTACTACGCTCATCACGTTCTCAAGACGACTATATCAATTACAACATGATCTTTCCACGGTTCTACTACGATTATAGCACATTCTTACTACGATTATACTACGTATATACCGCGATCTTACTTTGATCTAAGCAATGATGTCAACATCGTGTTCCATATCAATGCTGTTCCATTCCTTCTATTTCTGATAAATACGTAGATTTCTCAGGGAAATAAAACAAGTATGCCACGCAAATTTACTAGAACACGTGGGCGTTGAGATAGAGAAGATGCAGAGTCAGAAGGAGTTCTGATAGGAGCAAATCCTAATCCTGTAGAGATGTCGGACTGACCAATTCAATCCGATTCAAGTTCAAATATGAAAAATCTACCAAATATGCCGTAAAATAACACTTTTCAGATGGTTTTTGTCAAAAATGAAAGTGGCCGCATCCATGTTCATCCTCAACCTTTACATATTTTATATATAATCATCATACAACTTACATTTCAATATTAAGGATGAACACGAATGCGGCCACTTACGTTTTACTTGAAAACCGTCTAAAATTTAACTAAAATGCTAGAATTGTGAAGATTGCAGTAATTTAGCATGACTTTATGGTGCTAGTTCCCGATATATGTGCATTGTTAGGTCAAAAACAGCCCATATGTATGGAGCAGAAGCATTCTACTGTCCAATAAATAACTAAAAGTTAATATTTTAACAACTTTGTAAAACTGCTATATTTTGGGGCCAAAAAGGGGTCTTACTGGACCTACTACTTTATGAACACACAACGAAGTGATGCAATCAAGCAAGCAAGACACTTATCTGATAAAAAGTTTTAATCACAAAAATACTAAACCCCGGGGAAAATTCAAAACAAAAAGTACATACAATGTAATCAAATAAAAAAACACATCTAACCAATGGATAACAACTTTGTCAAAGATTCAAAACAATGTGCATAAGGTGATGGTGAAACATCACTGATTGCTCATTCTTCCGAATACATTACAGATAAGGATACAAACGTGACTTTCAATCAGCCCGATCATTCCATCGTTTCTATGACAGTTCGCATTATCGAAAAGATATACCATAGCTCTAACAATCCTAATCTTTCAACGACTCTCCGTAGACAAAAAGAGGACTACTGGATTAGACAATTGGGAACTGCAACACCGTATGGCTGCAATGACAAAATTGATGGTATAGGTATTCTATCTAGTCCTTCGTGTAACTCGGTGAATGTGATGAATATTTTCAACTCGACTCCTCGACGTAGACGCAGTCATGGTCATCGTCATTATACATCACCCTCTCTGCATGATGTCTCTATTAATGACTTGCTGCCATTCATACAAAAACCGTAAGGTATTCATCACATTCGCACGAAACTTTATTCATTACCCCTTTCAAAACTTCATTCTCTGTTCAATTTATGTTTGGAATCCACTGTTACAAACCCTCATTCAAACCAATACAAACTTCTAGCTATAATTTCGGATATTGCAAGTCACAGACTTTTCAAGCCAGTTCGCATTGGAAAAGATGAAAAAGAGAAAAGATCTTTTCTAAATCTTTCCTTTGCCAACAAAGGTCTCGATGGCGTCAACCTTGGCAATATCCTTCATCATAAATTAGTTCAATCGAAAATACCTCCTTATTTTAAAGACCAGTCTGTACCAATAATGTCTTATACCTATACCAAACATATTGCAACTAAAATTTTCAATTACAAACGCGTTTTGCAGGATCTCGATATTGACGACTTCAAGTCTAAACCCCTTGTTGCACTTGTGCTAGTTCCTATTTCACATATTATCCTGCTGGCCACGTTATTACCGGTGACCTTAACATTGTTAATAACACTTCTCTACGAAACGTGTTATCAAAAGGTCCGAAATATCGTGAGCCTAAATCCATCAATTGGAAATACAACTTTAAAATTTTGATGGATTCAGTCGAGGATTATGCCAGGCAATGGGCTAAGCGCGAGAAGGAAGACGTAGACACTCTATCCGAATGGATAAAGGCAGTGAGGTCCTTAATACAAATCAGAATTAAAAAACTGAATGGGTCCATCAATGCCCATGCTACGTCAATCTTTAAAGACCCTAATGTTGCTAAACACCTATCCGACCTCCATGATAAATATGTTGTTGTCCCCGCAGACAAAGCCCCAATTAACATCGTTTTTGTCTGTAAAAGTCATTACATTAATTGCTTGATAAACGAATTAGGTATAGACAATTCACTTGGAAACTCAACATATACCCTCACGACACTTACCAAAGAGGAAATCCTGGATAATCATAGGTCTGTTCTTTGTTCCTTTGGTATTTCAACCAAAGATGAAGAACTGGATCTTCCATCACTGTATTGGATACCTAAACTACATACGTGTCCTTACAAACAGCGGTATATTGCTGGGTCTTCCAAGTGCTCCACAAAACATCTGTCTAAATTATTAACATCCATTTTATCAGCAATCAAAGACGGGCTTCAAAGTTATTGTGAAACTGCCTATTCTAGAGGTGGCGTGAATCAGATGTGGATACTTAAAAATTCCAAAGATCTTTTAGAGTACATACAATCTAACACTCTTTCATCTTGTAACAGTATTAAAACATTTGACTTCTCTACTCTTTACACAAGTATTCCACATTCCAAACTTAAAGACAAATTAAAAGAGTTGGTATTACTTTGCTTCATAAAAAAGAATGGCCAACGTAGATACAAGTATCTTGTCTTAGGGAGGGATAAATCCTACTTTGTAAAGAATCACTCTGATTCAAACAAAAAATTCTCTGAAACCGATATTATCAAGATGCTTGATTTCTTGATTGACAACATATTTGTTACGTTCGGAGGACGTGTTTTTCAACAGCCTGTCGGCATCCCAATGGGAACAAACTGTGCCCCTCTACTTGCTGACTTGTTTCTTTATTATTATGAGGCTGACTTCATGCAGGAACTTCTTAGGAAGAAAGATAAGAAGTTAGCAATATCCTTTAACTCTACTTTCCGCTATATAGATGACGTTCTTTCACTAAACAATTCAAAATTTGGTGACTATGTGGAACGCATCTATCCCATTGAATTGGAGATAAAGGATACTACAGATACAGTTAAATCAGCTTCATATCTTGACTTACATCTAGAAATTGACAATGAGGGTCGGTTGAAGACAAAACTTTACGACAAAAGAGATGATTTCAGCTTTCCAATTGTGAACTTTCCATTTCTAAGTAGCAACATTCCAGCAGCACCTGCATACGGGGTATATATCTCTCAATTGATACGATATTCCCGTGCTTGCATTTCCTATCATGATTTTCTTAATAGAGGGTTACTGCTCACAAGGAAGCTATTAAATCAAGAGTTCCAAATGGTGAAGTTGAAATCATCCCTACGTAAATTTTACGGACGCCATCACGAGTTGGTTGACCGTTATGGAATAACCATTTCACAAATGATATCGGATATGTTCCTTACGTCGTAACTATAATCCCCTTCCCTTTCATGAATTTGACCTACCGATTTAGACTATTTACCGGATTTGTAATCACATAAGCAACACGACGGGTGCCGCTTGTGGAGCAGGATCTGCTTACCCTTCCGGAGCACCTGAGATCACCCCTAGTTTTTGGTGGGGTTCGTGTTGTTTATTCTTTAGTTTTCTATGTTGTGTCATGTGTACTATTGTTTTTCTGTTTGTCTTTTTCATTTTTAGCCATGGCGTTGTCAGTTTGTTTTAGATTTATGAGTTTGACTGTCCCTTTGGTATCTTTCGTCCCTCTTTTATCAATTTTTGTTATAATTACATTCTTGTCTCAATTGTTAACAGGGGCTCAAAATTCAAGTTTGATATTCAAAATGAATCCAAGAGCATGTAGTGAAAACCTCCCATAATATAATGAAGATTTAATGATTAAAAACTTAGAAGACGTTAAACGTTTCGTTTACATAAATTCCTTTAGATTTGATTGAAATCTATACGTTTACTAATTATATGCAAAATGTTATGAACCTTGAGACAATAGGATGATCCATTTAACGACCTATGCCTTTAAGCTAAAAATTTTACGATTTTTTTTTTTGGAAAGTGGCACTGTAATATTTTTGTTTTTTTTAAGTATCATCTTTTCAAGGTTTATTCTTGATTATATTCTTTTGATAAAAATCTATAGGTCATAAAGAAAAATATTTGATTAATATATGGGTTTATATTTGGTACAAGGATAATTCATGATAACTTTTATTGGTCACAAACAAGATTTCCTATACCTTTAAAACAAACTTACACTATTAACTAATAACTATTGTGCTTCGAATGCTATAGAATGTTAATTCTGTTTATAATATTCAAATCTAAATATTGAAACAACTGCTAGGAATTCGAATTACGAATAACGAACTGGCTGATAACGTCACAAACACTACATCTTAACATGAAAAAACATAGTTGTATCTTCTTACAAAGTTGAATGAAGGGGAAAAATCGGTTGATATAGTATGATAAATGAATGAAGTAAATCAATCTTTTTTCATATAATTACACCTTATATAAGAATGCCAGCTTTTGATTGGCTGATAGCCAGTGTATTTTTCGCATATTCTACCTCATTTTATACGAATCTGACTGTTTTTCACCACTGCCGGTGAATATGCCTCAAATACCATGGTATTTGCCATTTTTGATCTTCCTTTTTTACCCTCGCGAGCATCTTCCCGCCAATTATTTCGGATATGACGTTACATAAAGACAGCGCGAACGCGATTAAGTACATGTATAGTTCCCGCGGTATATTTTATGATAGTACTTGTCCTCAAATAAATATTATATGTTTTTATTTTATAGAAAATTGTGCTATAAATATGACTTTATTAAAATGATGTATATTTATGTCAATCTTGTAGTAAATATGAGCAGTACTATGCATGCTATAGTTAATATATCAAAGCTAATAAGATCATTAATTTGTAACTTTAATAATGGCTTTAGCACATACAATTAACTTATGTAGTCTCAATGTTAACGGCATCGGTTCTAGAGGGAAAAGGATTAGAGTAATAGAATGGATAAAAGCACAGAAAAGTCAAATTACATTTTTACAAGAAACACATTTTGACGAAAATATTGAAAGAGAAATTAAAAATAAAACAGAATATGAAACTTTTTGCAGTAACGGTACAACAGCTAGTACGGGTGTAGCTATTTTAATTAAAAAGTCACTGAGCTTTGAATTTATAAATAAATTTAGTGATAGTGAAGGGAGATTTGTACTTATTAATGTGCAATTAAATAATACTATTTTCACATTTTCCAGCATATATGCACCGAACTGTAAAACTTCAAGAAATTCTTTTTTTTAAAAAGTAAGCGATAATTTGAAAGAATACAGTCTTGGTATACATATACTAGGGGGAGATTTTAATGAAGCACTTAAACCAATCGATAGAAAGTCTTTATGTACTGGTAAATTTATTCAACCTGTTAACGGATTAAAGCAATTAATAAAAACTAACAAATTAACGGATGTTTGGAGAAATTTAAACACAAATAAACAGCAATTTACATGGAGAAGAAAGGATAAATCACAAGCTAGTAGACTAGACATGATTTTTATTGGGTCAGAATTTTTACCTCTTATAGAATGGTGTAAAATTAAACCGGCTGTTATACAGTCTACTGATCACCAAAGTGTATTTTTAAAATTTAAGCCAGGGTTATCAGAAAGGGGAAATGGGTATTGGAAAATAAATAACTCAGTATTACAAAATAAAGATTATCAAGAATGTATAAAATGTTTAATTGATAAATATACATTTAAAAAAGACTCAATAGATTGTAGGCTTTTATGGGATGGATTTAAAATCGAGGTAAGGGAAGTAACTACAACTTACTGTAGAAATAAAGCGAAGTTAACAAGAGAGCGAAGGCGTAGTTTAGAACAAGATCTGGAACAAAAGATGGAACTTATAGATGAGAGAAATAATGATGAAAATCAAAATTTGGAAAAAGAAATTAAAGATATAGAAAAAGAATTAAGTAACATTTATGACGAAAAGGCAAGAGGGGCACAAATTAGATCTAGAGAAAAATGGGTTGAGTTTGGGGAAAAGAACAATTCCTACTTCCTCGGTCTAGAAAAGAAGAGGCAAGTGAAAAAATCAATAAGCAAACTAAAAGGAGAGAATGGGGAATTAATTACTAATCAAGAAAATTTACTCCATAAAATAAAAAATTTCTATGAAAACTTGTATAATGTAAAATCTGCAAATAAAAATTTAACTGAAAAATATATCAATGACACAAAATTAGAAAATCAAGTAGACGAAAAGGATAAACTGATATGCGATGGAAAAGTTACAGTAGAGGAATGCACTCAAGGCATTTATAAAATGAAACTAAATAAATCACCAGGGCTTGATGGTCTAACGGTTGAATTTTATAGACAATTTTGGGATAAACTTAAATTTTTAGTTGTGGATGTTCTAAATACTGGCTACGATAAACAAAGTTTATCATACTCACAACGTACCAGTATATTAACTTTAATATTTAAAAAAGGAGATCCTTTACTTTTGGAAAACTACCGTCCAATTTCACTTCTAAATGTAGATTTTAAACTTTTGTCATATGTTCTAGCTCAAAGATTAAAAAAGGTACTGCCAAAAATTATAAATGAAGACCAAACCGGTTATGTTAAAAACAGATTTATTGGGTTTAATTTGAGACAAATTCAAGATGTAATAGACTACGCAGACACATATAATATTAAGGGGGCATTAGTTTTTGTAGATTTTACAAAAGCGTTCGATTCTATGTTTGGAACATTGAAACATTTTGGTTTTAACGATTGAAACATTTTGGTTTTAACGATTCATTTATTAACTGGGTTAAAGCAATGTACACAAATATACAAACATGTGTTATGAACAATGGGTGGGTATCAGAAACTTTCAAAAATTCACGTGGAATAAGACAAGGCTGTCCTTTATCGGCTCTTTTATTTGTTTTGGCTGTTGAAATTATGGCCCAGAGATTAAGAAATAATAAAAATGTAAAAGGAATTAATATAAAATTAGATGGGAAAAGTCATAGTATCAAGATTTCACAATTAGCAGACGACACAACACTATTTTGCAAGGATAAAAACGATGTGGTAGCTGCAATGAACGAAATAGAAATTTTTGGTTCCTTTTCAGGTTTACTACTAAATAGAAATAAAACAGAGGGATTATGGATTGGAAAATTGAAATCTTGTAAAGATAAAATTGTCGGGATTAAGTGGGGAGATAAACCTATTAAAGCTTTAGGGGTGTTTTTCGGACATGACAAAGAAGAATGCAAAAAGTTAAACTGGAATGGTAAAATAGAAAAGATGAATAAATTATTTATGATATGGAAAAAACGAAATCTTTCTATTTTAGGAAAAATCCTAATTATAAAGACTTTAATATTGCCTTTGTTTACTTTCTTGGGAAGCGTATGTCTAACCCCAGAAAATTATATAAAAGAAATAGAAAACAGTAGCTATAAATATATTTGGGATGGGAAACCAGACAAGATTAAAAGAAACATGATGATTGGTCCATATGAGAAGGGGGGTCTTAAAATGGTAGACTTTAAAAGTTATTTTGTGGCTTTAAAAGCATCATGGATAAATAGATTGGTAAATGGTAAACTTGAGACTTGGAAGCTTATACCATTTAAATACTTAAATGTCTCAAACAATATTTTGTCAATATTTAATATGAATTTTAGTGATATCAAATCTTTAAGATATCTTAAAGATATTCCTGTGTTTTATAAAGAAGTAATAAAGTCTTGGAATTTTACTGGCGGGGGGCAAACAAAACAACCAGACACATTTTTTGATATTAGAAAGCAAGTAATATGGGGAAATAAATCTATAAAATTTGATAATAAACCAATTATATTTGAGAACTGGATTAAGAGTGATTTAATTTACATAAATGATATCTTAGATGATAAAATGTCATTATCAGAAATCTACATTCTAAACAAATTAAAGTTAAAAATAAACTGGATCGCCGAATTTCAAAAATTAAAAAAATCTATACCAGCAGAATGGATTCAAATTGTTCAAAAAGAGAGTTCTGTCAAAACTACAATTAATATTCAGAGAAATAAAATCGTATGGAAAAATAATTTTATTGAGACTACATTATTAACAAATAAAATGTTATACAACTCTTTGGTAAATACAAAACTAGAGTCGTCAATAGGGATAAACAGATGGCTTAGAATCCTACCAATACAAGAAACTCTTAATATGAATTCATTGTACAAATTTATTTTTGAATATATGACTGAAAATAAATTAAAAATATTTAGATGGAAATTATTACATTATATTGTTCCAACTAAAAAACTGTTATTGCAGTGGAAAGTAACTAAGACAGATAAATGTAATTTTTGTAAGCAAGAAGAAGATTATGCTCACTATTTTTTGAAGTGTAGATATTTGAATAAATTTTGGCAAAAAATCTATGAACTCTTTAGAAGAAGTAAAATAGATTTTGATATTAAATTGCAACATCTGGTATTTGGATATAAAATCACAGATAGTAATTATTATTTTCTGAATTATATACTAACAGTATTAAGTTTTTCTATATATAAGTCATACTATGTATCCGAGCAGAGAACAAAAACTGTTGATGTCTTTAGCATTTTTGAAAATGAATTTAATAAAAGAATAGATGCATATAAATCAAGATGTCCAATATTATTGTCAATTAGAAAGAATTTTTAGCATTGATAAATCTCTGCATAAGACAACTATACAACTTTATATTATTTTTTATAACTTAATAAGTTTGATCAGCTGTTTATTTCCCTGGATAATCAGTGGAGTGTAACAGGGTAAATCAAGAGAAGCTTGGACTCTTGGTGAAACTTGTAACAAGCAAGATTAGATGAATAAATATTATTATGTTGAAAAAAAAAAAATAAATAAATATTTCCTTTTCCTAGTACAGAGAGTTTGAATTAAAATTTATTCGGTGTAATTAAACAGATATATCATGTTATGGAGGGGTATTTGCAAAAAATACAAGTCTTGGGACAAAATTTCCCTTGCCTAGCGGCTCGGGAAATTTAAGTCCCTCGACTTGTATTTTTTGCAAATACCCCTCCATAACATGATATATCTGTTCAATATTGTCCATCAAAATATACGGAAATGAACGTAATATTTGGTACTTGTTATGAGTTCTCATCAATAATAGAAACTTTTGTTGATTTGTTTTATATATTTTATATATTTCAGTTTTAGATTCTACTAACAATGTTAATGCTCGTGGCTTCTAACTTTCTAAAATGTTTGTTTATATTTCGAAAAATGTGCACATGTTTTATCCATGCACAATTTCGGAAGAAAAATCATTTAAAGCGATCAAATGGTGAAATGATGTTAATGCCAATATAAAACCTGGTAAGTTGTGTTTTAAATCTATTTGTATATGTACCTAATGTATCAAATACTGTTACTTCAACTTTGGCAATGTCTTTGCGTTCGCCATGACGACAGGTCCAATTTCCATTAATTGATTTGTCGATTTTACCTTGCACGGTAAATATAGTCTCTTTTGTTGTACTGTTCTGTGTTATACTACCATTTGTGTAATAAGAATCACATTTAACGGATGGATAAGGTTGAACACAGTCAGCTTGTCTTTTTCCAAATGGATCCTCAATAAAAATGGAGAGGTGTAGATCATCTACCTTACAGGTTAAAGTCAATCTGTTTTTAGATATTTTCCATGTGAAACATGTTTGAATATTGCAAAGACAAATTTCTACAAATAAAAATATTCTAGAATTATACAATTATGGAATTTAATTTGAATGTTGAAACTGAATTCAGAAGTCAACAATTGTATTATTATATGACTTTTTATATATATATATTTGCGCATGATACTTTAAACTGCTCGCTGTTCGTATACTAAATATATCCTTTTGTTTTGAATTTTTCTAAAAAAGAAATACAGTTTTCTAAAAACTGTAATACAGCAAAAACACACAGAAAAATCCCGTGACTTTACATGACTTCATAAATCGTCGTCATTTGTGTTGTCGTTTATGTTCTATAGTTATGTACACGGACGCTGTATATTTTTTCTATGCTTTCAGCCATAAAACAAAAACTGTTTAGTCATATAAAATAAAATAGAAATTGAGCATTAACATTAATTAAAAGAAGTATTTCTTAAATACTTTATCTCATATTAAATCATGACCATACACCGCTGAACACTTTTCAAGCAGAAATCAATTAATCAAATAAAGTATATCTACAATAGAATCAGATCACTTCTTATGAAATACAAATATTAGTCAAATAATGATCCATAAGATTTTTCTTTATGTCTCCTTGAAAATGTTGAATAAACTTATAAATGGTGACGCTTATATCAAAATAGAGCCAAACAAGTACAAAGTTGAATTTGGAACTAATTCAAATCCTTCTTTTCTTATGAGACAGGTAAAATTGCTAGATAGACTTACTGGTGATTTGAATGTTTATGTTATTCTTTAAAACATTGATGTACGCTATGCCAATCAAAAAACTGTTATGACGCGTCTTACTTGTATTAATTAAAAGATTCAACAACAATGTTCGCCATCTTGATGATTTCTGTTCGTTAGATACTCGATATCACGGGTGTCATTCGGTTTATCGAGAGAAATGATCGTGAAAGAATATATAACGGCGGTCAAGTATTGAGAGACGATCGTGAAAGTTCTGGTAACGGATCGTGAAAGACATTTAATAGAGAAGACATATATAATGTCAGTAAATATTCTAATTTAATACATTACACAGACACATTTACGACAAAATAAAACTGTCTGTCAAAATGATTTAACATTATGATCAGTATGTCAGAATATCCAGTTTCAAGACAAAAGGCAGATTGCTTCTCGACATTTCAATGACATAACAAATGTAAACGAACACGATTTTTTCACGCATTCGACTAATTAAACTACGTTTATCAGAATAAGGGCATTGTATTTGAATTAATAAAATGGTTCTCATAGTTATTTTGTATAAATATAATCTGAAACTTGGTAAATAAAAATCTATTTACACAAAATTGATTTTATGGATCGTGAAAGATCACGTACCGCATTTTTGAAGATCGTGAAAAGGATCGTGAAAGATCTGATGATAAGAAGACGTTCAAATTATTCTTGCATTATATGATAATTGATATTTTGTTATTGGTATTAAGAGAGGCTAGATAGGTCAACATCCTCAATAGGTTTAAGCATTTCAAAGTATTAATATTTTCAGAAAATGAAAGGAAAAAAACACAAAAACAACGGCAATAAGAAAAGACAATGGGTGACAAAACGCCGAAAAAAACAATCCAGTGAAGGTGAGCCAATGGAAGAGGATGAAGATAAAGATAACGTTACAGAAGCAACAAACGAATATTGTGAAGATAATGTGGAAATGAATGACATAGTTAAGTTATTACCAATTGTTATCAAATAAATATCAAGGTTTGGATTCCTGCAGTATCTTTTAATGTTGTACAATCTATTAGCAAATGAGAAATTCGACTTTTCAAATAATTGCTTTTTATTGTTTTGTGACATTTTAAGGTTTTTGGAGTACACCCACAACAACATTAATACGGTATCCGTTTAAAGAAACCAAGCAGTCTAAATTTGTCATAACATGGACAGTTTAACATAAAATGTTTTATGACTGGATATGAAAACACGGGCCAATCATGTCATACAAGCAAAGGATTTTATAATCCCGACACCGATTGTAAGGTGTATATTCTCGACTTGTGCAAGGTTTCATATAACATTGAACTCATTATCATGCATCATTCGGCAATGTTTGTTTTATGTTGTTTGGCCTTTTGAATATATACCTGTATGCTATAGCGACAAGGTGTTCCGTGTATGGTGTACATGTCTGTCTGCATGTTCCTTATATGACCATGATGACTTCAATTGTGTTTGATTTATTAAATTATAGTAAGATGTCTATGTCTGGCTGTCGGTCAGGGTTCATATACTTTTGACCTTATGTTCCGAATTAATTGGCCAAGCATAACTTTTACATTTGTCAGTTTCTATGGTATGTAAGGATCGGAACACATTTATTTGCAGGTGTACGGGATATTTGTAGAGATATGTATGGCATGGTTCAACAGACCTTGACCTTTTGTATAAAACATTGACAATCTTAAGCGCATTTGACACTTCAAGTAAAACCCTTGATATTATAGACGTTCAACAAATATACTATCATAAGTAAAGCAAACAAGACATTACAGCGTTTGCGCTTTGGTATTCTATAGTATGTACTATATAGTTAAATCAATCCTTATCTGCGTTGTTTATAAAGAACTTAAAAAGTTCTGTTGCACAAAATGTTGGTTATCGTGCAATCCCAAATTACACATGAAATGTGCTTTTTTTGCTTTGATTTCTAGTTTGATGGATAACATTTTGGTTTAAACGATGCATATCCATATTAATGGCTAACTAGTGTCTGTCTGCCTGAAGTGCACTAGACCGATTCACAGAGCTGATCTTTCATATTATTTAGACAGTTATTGGTTTTTTTTAAACTTTCGAGGTAAAGTGTTGAATACAAAAAAAAGATAATAGCTTTCATGTTAATCCTTATTAAAATAGTTACAGGCTTCAACCACTTGCAGATTTATCAAATGGTGAAAGAAATACTGATTTCTGATTACTAGTATTAAGTCTAGTCACGCATTTTCTTGCACGATCAAAATAATACGTTGCCTGATCTTTCACGATCAAATTTGATGGAAATTCAAGGTGTTTAAAAACAAATTAACGCTTTTAATGGAAGAACATACTTTAATTTTACTGTACTATCAGATACACCAAAGATTAAATTTCAAATATATCATGATATTCTGAAATATGACCATTATAGGTACAAAAAGCGTGTTATTTGTAATTAATTTCATAAACACGCATTGTGCCTTTTGTGTTTTTTTCAAAAAGTACTTCCTATTTTCTTTATCTTCTTTCACAGCTATGTTGAGGAAGTTAAACCATTTTGACAGACATATTTTTTTTTCGGATTTGTTCCGCGTTTTGAAAATAAAGAAATTTTTCCAAATATTCTGAACTAGAATGTACATTAAATGTCTTTCATGATCCGTTACCAGAACTTTCACGATCGTCTCTCAATACTTGACCGCCGCTAGATATTCTTTCACGATCATATCTCTCGATAAACCGAATGACACCCTTGAATATACTGCAGAAGTTACCCTAAAAGGAATTCATTTTAAAAAAAAAAATCAAACATAATCATTGTAACTGTCTTTTCCTTGATTGAGATATACAAGTTTAACATAGAAAGCTTTTAAAAATTAACAAGTAAAAGGACGTTTATTTTTTGCCTGTTATAAATTGGCTTTTTGGATGATGATGTTCGTTTTGCATCTTCTTGGGGTGAATATATGTTTTGTATGATTGGTAATATATATTTTCTACTGGTAAATCAAAGTTACCACACGTTGCTGAAAACTTTACCTATATTCTTTCATAGAAATATAGATTAACTTTGGTAGTATGCTGTATGCTTATTTCAACGGGATACGATATTTTTACGGAGAGACTGTTTACCAAACCCGCAGATGGAGATACGATGGACATAAACTTCTTCTATTTGGTTGCCAATAGAACACTGTTATAATATTGAGTTATTGGTATATGTTACAGGCATTTTCTAAAACTAAACATTTTGTTCAATGATAAATTGCCTAACCTTGAGAGGCATTATACAAAACGTCTAACTTGACCTTGTCATTTTGTAAAGTGACTGAAATTTTCAAACACAATTTAACAAATTGACTGTTCAGTTTCAGGCAATAAGAAAAAAAGAAAAATATTGAGATGCAAATAACAAAAGTGGACAAAAACACAATATCTTGAAAAGAAAATAACTAATGGTTCGGTAGAATGAATGTTTTCGCAAAATACCAGCTGCGAATGTTTGTATGTCATATCATATGTGCTTTTAATTGAAACAACGTTAAGTACGTAATCACTCTGTATTACAGACACCAGTTGTGAATTGATGATTATTTTGTCAAACGGCAGAAGGAAACACTGATCTGCAAATAGAACAAAACTTACAATGGAATTTAAGACAATTTAGATTGAAAACAGTTAAGTGAGACATCGATCAAAATTACAAATAACAGTGCTTCGACAGAATAAGCGTGACGTGCTATAGATGTACCCACCGTCATGGGCAAATCTGGTTCAGTACAAGTAAAACCAATTATGATATTGTATTTTGATTTTTTTTGGGAACATATGAAAAAGAAGATATTAAAGTGTGATATGTGTACTAATTGCGAAAGCCAAAGTTTTCGAACGTTGATTGTTTTATCAGTAAATGGAAATGAAAAAGCTAAATATGTCACGATCAAGTTTTTTCCAAATGTGGTTAAAGTGCTATACCCAGTTCTGTCATCCAATTTTTTTAAAGATATAATAAATTATTATCGAGTTTTTGTGAATTTGGAATCATTCCGTTAAATTTAATCTCTATGTTCTTTATTTAAAAGAGGGACGAAAGATACCAGAGCGACAGTCAAACTGATTGATCGAAAATAAACTGACAACGCCATGGCTAAAAATTAAGAAGAAAAATAACGTAACAACAAGACACACAATAGAAATTAAATACTGAACAACATGAACACCACTTTTTTTAATTCAGTAATTATCATGCATAAAACTATTGTGGTTTTCAAAGATTTCAATTGCTTATTTTATCATTTCATTCAAAAAAATAGTTTAAGGCAAGTTTACCGGGCATTTTGTAAAAATGTCTAGAATCTTCTGCCATTTCAGAAAATGTCTTAAGTTTAAAGACACTTTACAGAATGACAAAAAAAAATAGAAAATGCCTGTAGGAAGTACACCACTAACTCATGGTCCTCTTGCTTTCTATGTTGAATACCTCCATTTCAAGTAGACACACCTCTTTCATTTTAAGTTCAATTAAATTGCAATCATTGCATGTCAAAGCAACACTTTTTGGTGTCTTGTACTGAAAAAATAAACATGCTTTAAATGGAATAAATGAAAGAACTGGTTCCCGGAACTTCGGATGTACCAATGTACAATCTAGCATACATTTAACCCTTACCCGAAAGAACATTTTTGAGTTTTAATCTTAGAACACTGGACACTTTAAATTTGCAAAACACTCATTTGCAAATCCGCCGCCGCCTCAAATAAGAGCTACAATGTCATGGATATAACCAAAATGTGCAGAATTACATGGGATTCAATAATTTCATTGGTTTTCTACTGTTACTATTATATTTATTTTTCTATTTGATTTATAAAAACATGGGATTTTCAATATCCCATGGGACAGGGCAAAATCCCATGGGATTTACCATTATCCCATGGGATTTTGGTTAAATCCCATGGGATTTTTTTTGGTCCCATGGGATAATTGTAGTCCCATGGGATATTTGTTGTCCCATGGGACAAAAAAAATCCCATGGGATTATTATTATCCCATGGGATTTTTAATATCCCATGGGACAAAATAAAATCCTATTGGATTCAAATTATAAATATATAGATATAAATATACAGTAATGTGTATGTTACAATGTATTCTATTTGGAAGTAAATTGTTATAAGATGAATCTTTTTAATTCTTTGGAAATGTTAATTCAACATATTGTTCTATAACTGTTCAAAACTAAACTTTTAAACAACAAAGTAGATAATGTAAGTATCAATATATGTTTATTTATGAATTATAGAATACTTTCTTGAAACACTATTATTTACCATTTGAAATCAATGAAAAACTCTAATATAAGGCTGAACATACTAGTACTGTAAATTCAGAAATTATTGCGTGCATTTATTATTGGATTTTTGTCATTTAAGACTAATATGAGATTTTAATTTTTTACGATTTTGAGATCAGTTTAATTCATATAAAATATTTCTAAATGGGAGTTTAAATTATTGCGTTTACATCTGTGTTGCAATTTTTGCAAATATAAACCCTAACAACAATTCTTGAATTTACAGTAGCTATTTAAGTAAATCTATTTTTTTCACAATATCCCTCCACACAAAACATTAATAGTTTCTTATCATCCAGCATTGTGTGATCTTATAGTCCACTTTTTGGTCATTCAGCGCACAGAACATTGACATTATTGTGGTTTCAATATCTTTGGTATTTAAAAGAACTTCAAATCATTGACTGAGTGATGAAAATAATAGCTGATCCAACTTTTGTCTTTGAATTTATTCTGGTCTTGTTTCTATGTTTTCTCCATTTATTCTAGATGATGAATTTCAATCCTTCTGAAAAAGAACCAATAAAATCTGAAGTATTATATAAAAATTTTTGCATACATGTAGCAATAATATGATTTTTAATAAAAATAGCTATGCGGTATGGATTTTACTGATTGTTAAAGGTTGTCCAATGTCATCAGTTTCTAACCTCTTACATCCTTTGGTCTCTGATGGAGAGTTGTCAAATTAGCAATCTACCACATCTTCCTATTCTAATACTACCGGTATATAATAATCTTCTTCTTTATTAAAAGTAAATATGGGATATTTTTATTTTTATAATCTGAAAACATTATATTTCTATCGAATAACTTATTACCAAGTTCACAAACACCAACGTGTTTGTCAGATACTTATTTTAAGACATGTATAAATGTTTCAGACCATATAAGTATTTGGACCGTACGTTTATGGTCCGAAACATATAAGTATACTCTTACAGTCCAACCATATGCATACAATCAGACCATTTGAGTATACCCGGTACTTGTACTGTCTAATACCAGAGCTCAACCAAACATGTATTTTTATTTCTACTGCAATTAAACTTTTTGTATTAATCTATTAAAGATTTCAGTTATGTTGATCTGTAATGTATATTTGTTTCTAATAAACTTGACCAACTTCTTAAAATTGGGCAGACTGTACGCGTAGTCTAAATACTCATATGTTCTGGAACATGAACATGATTAGCAAGCATTCGACAGGATGTCATGCTAAAATCCCTTAATATTAGTACTAAATTTTGAGTATATATATGTAAATCCACAGGCTACTTACTGAAATTAAAGAGGATACAATTTAGAGGAAGGACTGGACAGATGAATGCACCAACACTATTAAAACAGAGCATAAAACTTACCAAAAACAAGATGTTTTACATTTATCCTTCAGAAGCAGGAAAATTGAAAGTTTTTTTTTTCTTTCTCTGCTGTCCATGGTATAAACTTTAAATTCATTCATGCAAAATATGAAAATCTGCAAAAGTAGGACCTTGAACCTCAGCTTATCCACATTTTGACTTTTGAGCTGCATATTTTTTTTTCTTTTCATCTTGCTGACAATCTACATGATCTAAACATAAAAAAATGATAAAAACATAATTCTAGATTAACTTTGTGTTTTTATTTTTGTTGATACAAACAATTTTTCCCAGCTTAAAAGGAAAACATCATCACAAAAAAGGAGGTCATACCAACCTCCTAAATATTTAAACAAACCAAAATAATTACTTGATTAAGAGCTTGTCATAAATTAATAGCATTGATACTCTTATTTTTGAAGACCATATATATATATATATATATATGTCTTTTGCATACTTATATTCCTTTGTACAACAGTATGCATATTAAGATTGATTCCGAGGACTTAAATGTTAAATTAGCATGATTAATTTTACAGTTTCTCAGCTCCATGTGTACAATATGAGAGTATCTTGCAATACTGTATATTCTGATATTCAGAACATATTGTGAGGTTTTTATTAATGCAAATGAGAGCTGTATATCATTCTCATTTCTGAGACATATTTATGAGTTGAAGACCAGTGCCAAAATTTCCTCACTGCATTGAAGACCCATAGGTGACCTTCGGTCGTTGTCTGCTCTTTGGTTGTCAATCGTGTTGTTGTCTCTTTGACAAATTCCCAGTTTCTACTTCCCATTTTATAACATGTATGCAGATTTTTCGTAAATTACAATAATCAATCACGCAATTCTGTCCATTATTTATTTGTTATTGAAAATAAGCAAAAATAAATGCACACAAAATTTAACATTGTTAATAAAGGCTTTTTTTTAAATTCAAAACAGTTGCCTACACCGTTAATTTCCTTGTTTGATTTATTTCATATTTTGGTATGCCTGGATGGATCCAGCCATTTTATAAAGGGGTTCCCTGTTCCCAACCCAAGATTTAGGAGGGGTGGTTCCAACTATATGTTCCCATTCAAATGCATTGAGTGTCCAAAAAAAAGGAGGGGTTCCAAGTTGAACTACCAACCCTTAGAATCCTCACCCTGTGATCCGGAATTTTTTTCACTTAACCACTGGGGATCTCAACCATTTAAGTTTTTCAAACATATGAGGGTGGGGGTGACCCCCCATGGACTCTCCCTATATTTCATTTGATGTGTTTTATTGTTCCATACAAGAATATATATGGTTTAGAGGTGGGGATCTTAACCGTTTACAAGATAATAGCACATTCTCAAATTGAACGGGACGGGGTGACCCCCAGGGACTTCCTTTTAATTTTAATTGATTTGTTTTATCGTCCCATTCAAGAATATATATGGTTTAGGGGTGGGGATCTGGACCGTTTACAAGATAATAGCACATTCTCAAATTGAACGGGGATGGGTGACCCCCAGGGACTAACCTTTAATGTTAATTGATTTGTTTTATAGTCCCATTCAAGAATATATATTGTTTAGGGGTGGGGATCTAAACCGTTTACAAGATAATAGCACATTCTCAAATTGAATGGGGTGGGGATCTAAACCGTTTACAAGATAATAGCATATTATCAAATTGAAGGGGGTGGACTCACCCTCCCTTCTTTCTTCCCCCCAAAATACCTGATCGCCCCCCCCCCCTTTTCCTTTATTTCAATCATCCTGATATTATGATCTGATAGTTTTATCAATTACAATAGGAATTGGTTTAAATTCCCCAATTAATTCTAGTCGGTCAAATATATGAATAAATTGATTTAAATTTCATTTTTTGATAAAGAAGGACAACAGTTTTCTATGGTTTAATAGAACTAGATAGTTACTAATTTGGGAAGCTTTCAAATTCATAGCATGCCGGTGGCTGTGTTCAAAGTGCTGGGTTTTTCATCACCCTCGTTGTTTGCAGACTAACGATTTAGGCCTGTGGTGGATAATAGTGTGCGTGCATTAATTTTCTATACCTTCTTAATTAATATTTTCAAATACTGACGGCAAGTGTTGTAATGTATCAGTGTCTTATTTGAGACCAACGTGCTATTTACATGTGCGATCGAAAATGCAGGGGAAGGAAACTTGTCAATTGTGTTTATTTTTAATCCAAAATAAAATAAGCCGCCGTAAAATTAATCTTGGGTTAATTCCTCAAACTGATGCAAGAGGCTTCTTTTTTTTTAAGCTATATTTTTAATGACTTACACTTTTTACCATTATTCTCTTTCTTTCGCTATTCTTTATTCCTTTTTTTTCTTTGCCCGTTATTCTCTATACCCTCTTATGATCTCTTATGTGGACTTTCGGTGGTTTATTTTTTTAGTTCTGTGATAAGTCAATATTTCATGCAGGTTCATGAAATAATGGTTTTATGCATATCAGCCAAGATTGTGCGTGGAATTTTAATAAACAATTCAACACCACATGTTATGTGAATTTGATTAAAATCGATGAACATGAATTTGACAGCTAGTGACCCTTTTACAGGTAAAATTCAATTAGCCTCATTGGTCAATTTACCTAGCGGAAGTACATGTACATGTGACCATAGTAGAATGGTCATTCTTTCAATATCCCCGGAGGTAGAAAGACGTGTCTACTGGAGAACGACAGCCGTACTGAGACTCACAAAGGTAACAAATCTTTTTTATTTAAAAAAAAAAAAAATGCCTAGGTGGCATAGACCTTGGTGGTCATAAGCCTTGGTGGCTATTAATGAGATTTATTAGACCTTGGTGGTCAAAAGCCTAGGTGGCTAATATGAGATATTTTATGACCTTGGTGGTCAGGAGCCTTGGTGGCTATATATTTTTTATATTGGTGTTATTTTATTAGAATATAATGAAAGAGTACGTGCCGGTTTTTTCAGAATTTAGTGAATAAATGTTAGAATGTCGAGAATTCGATAGGACCACGTTTGACCGCTCGGGTTGCACGTGGGAAGCATGCGAATATGTGAACAGAAAAGTATGGTAATATGTTGGTACTTTATTATATTATAGTAAGAATACATTTAATGCTGCATAATTCAAGTAGCCATGCGTGTTATTTAATGGATTTAATAAGATTCTAGAATGTAGCGTGGTTCTACTTTTGAACAGAAATATGAAAAGAAGTAGTTTTTATTTTACGAAAACCGTTTAGTTTATATCTAGTTCAATTTGTTAACCGTTCTATTTTCTATTTACGCGGTCTGTTTGATTTCTTCAGTTGTGCGTGTTTGATTAATCAATATTAGAGCTGGTTTATGTATGCATGTAGAGCGGGACTTTGGTTTTGATTGCTTGATTTGTTGGTATATTGTATAATATATAGTTATTTGAATAACTTCTAATCAAATTTAAATATAATATATTTACCATATATACTGTTTGAAGATTTGTATCTTAATTACAAAAACTTGAGTAAACGTTTTTTTTAAAAGCAAGCATGGCAACCAAAGTTTTGCTCTGCAAATATTGTGAAATTAGCTGTATGCAATGTTAATAGAATGAAGATAATTACTATATAAATTCTTTTGGTTGTTTATTTATAGATGGTGTTGCCACCAGTCCTAAAAAAGCGATATAGTTTAAAGGGAATGAAACTAGTTCCAGTAATCAAACGCATAAGACCAGGACAGCCGGAATCATTAAAAGGATTAGCTAGAATGAATAAAGAGCTGAAAACTGAAAATTTGAACATGGAGGAGATAGCGCAACATGTAAAGGTGCTTACTGGGGAGGACTTGGATGAAATTTGCCAGTTGTCTGGGAGAAGTGATGACGATGTGGGTGAGGCCAGGTGGATCCTCCACTCACTGATTATATATGCAAATGAGTTTGGACAGCCGAAGGGTCAAGATCTGCAGGTTTCGGAAGGAGACCCTGTGAGTTATTTATTTTTTCTATATTTAATATTCCCGAGCGCGGTTTTTTACTTGCATTTTATATTCCCGGGTTACAGCTAATTTCCTAATGCATGTGAAGCAGGACTTTGTTTGGCTTGCTTGCTTTGTGTGTATAATTGTTTATACAAGCTTTGTAAATAAGATTTGCATCTTTAAACAATATATACAGGCATAGTTTAATCGTATATATCATATTTGAATTTAATGGGGTGTTATCCTTAAGATTGTACAATATAAAAACAAGGCGAACAAGCTAACCAAGGTTTTGATTTGCATGCATTGGGAAATTGGCTGTAATCATTCGTGTTTATTTATAAAAAAAAAAAAAAAAAAAAAAAAAAAAAAAAATAGATCAATACGATGCTTTGTAATAGTTTTTCCAGATTTTCACTTTATGTATTTGCATTATTATATATAAAACTAAAGTATTTATGACATTTTAGAAACACACAGCTGAAATTAATTACTAATCAATACACGAAGATTAATTTAAGGGTTGAATAAGAATGAATCTACAAAAGGTCACGTGTACTTTTACACAGGAAACAATAATAAAGGTGATAAATAAAGCTACCCAACTCATATGCTATTATATTGACTTTATTCATGTTTATTAGAATAAAATGAATGAAAATTTTGAGCTTGAAATAGAATATATGTAATTTTTATTGAAATATAATGTTATCATTATTCAAATGGTTTTTTACATGAATGTTTTATAGGCTCCAATACAAAGTACTTCTGATATGGACACTCAACCAAAGGCTGGAAAAAGAAAACCCGACGTGTCCACTGATAGTGATACCTTAGAGGATAGGATAGCTTCCTTGGAAAAAAAGACCAAAGTTGAAATAATAACAGAGCTGAAGGACAAGGTGAGGACATTATGCTTGCAGCAGAGTCCAAGCGACTCTCTAATTCTGTTAACGTTAGATGAACTTGCAAAATTTTCCAAAAAATTAGATCATGATGATGCGGACGTTTATGAAGAGCTGGCTAGGCAGGCAAACAGGCACTACTCCAAACTGGATATTTCTAGCTTGTGCCTATCAGTTTTAGGTGGGAAAGCCGTTGATACGATAACGAAGGCTATTTCTAAATGTTTGAAAGAGAAACAATCGGAGAACAAAAATGATGGTACCACTGTTCAGGGTAGTGATAATGCTCCAAAGCGGGAGGAATCCCCTTTGAGTAATTTGTACCCACAATTCCCAAACCCGCTTATGTATTCCATGTATCAGCCAAATTATCTACCTCAAGGTGCGCAACCGTATGGTAATTTTACAGCCGGGGGTTACAGGAATACAAGGCCCATGGGGGCTAGGTTTGGATTCCGTCCTAGAGGCGCTTGTCACTTTTGTGAAAGTCATACACATCAGATAAAGGACTGTGAAAAGATGAAAGCGGCCAAAGGAAAATGAATGATAAATTTAATTTGTTGATAACTATTTATCTTTCGTAATAAAACAAAATAATGTAGCAGAAATATTTGTATAGTGTTTTTATTCTATTTATTTGCTATTTGGTTTTCAAACCAAACACGCTACTGTATGGTAATTTGAGAGTTTCTTTGTCTACAGTCCAAGGGGCACTGATCCCCTAGTGGTTTTTCCACGCGGGTTGTAGGTGAAGGAATTCTTCCTTTGAGTGTAATTTATGCTGGTTTTTCATTTAAATCAAAATAGTTTCTTTGTTATCTACAGGGAACTACGGATACAACTATTGGGGATTCTTTTGTACAAATCCCAGAGTGGGAGTTAGAAAGTGGATTTGATCCTTTGAATGTAACAGTAAGGGAAAAACCAGCATGGCTAACACTTAAAGGCAGAGTTCCTTCACTTACAAACCTCAGTCCACGTGCGGAAGAGGTCTATCATGATAATGTTTTGTTTGATATAGACTCTTTACAATTACGTGACCCTGATAAATTTGTCTCTGGACAGTTACATAATTGTGTATCAGAATGGAGGCTTATTCTTGATGAAAATGCACATCAAGACGTGGTGAAATGGCTTGAAGATGGAGTTGATGTTGCAGAGTTTTTTCGACGTTTTAAGGGAAACTTTAAGGGAAGAAATTATGACTCTGAAATACCCCCTAGAAATTATTTTCAGAATGCAGCTATTTGTAAAAAATACTCTGCTTTTATATCAAAAGAATTGTGCGAGAGAATTTCAACTGGGTGCATCAAACTTTTGGGAAGGGTAGGTGAATGTCAACCCCCTAAAGTTATTATGCCGTTAACTGTAGAAACAAGTAAACCACGGTTATGCCATGACGAAAGATATCTTAATTTATGGGTCAAAGATTTACCTTTTCATTTGGAGAATTTGAAAGATGTTCATAGGTTGGTTCAAGAGAATGCTTTGATGATAACATGTGATGAAAAGTCAGGCTATGATCATGTCAATTTGCAAGAATCATCTCAGACATATTTTGGTATTCAATTTGGTGGTTTTTATATGACATATACTACTCTACCGTTTGGATGGAAAGCGTCGCCGTTTATCTACCAATCGATAGGAATTTGCGTAACCTCTTATTTAAGACAGCTAGACGTCATAAATACATTGTATATCGACGATAGGTTTGTTGTTACAGGTGGAAGTAAGAATAGCGATGATGCTATGCTTGAAGCAAGTAAAATAACCTATATGGCGTTGCAGTTGCTGACAAGGCTAGGTTATACACTGTCTCTTAGTAAATGTTCACTGATACCTGGCACATGTAAGAAATTTCTTGGTTTTTTAGTTGACTCTGTTAAACAGGCGTACATACTTCCTGATGATAAGAAACTGAAATTTATTGATTTGAGGAAATCTATACTTTTAATGGATGAGGTTGACTTGAGGACACTGCAAAGATTTTGTGGTAAATGTATTTCTTTGACATTGGCTGTTCCAGGATGCAAATTGTTTTGTAGGGAAGTGAATGCTGCAATATCTACTTGTGTTAAAAACAGTAGAAAGGTTAAGGTATTAGGACCCTTGAGGGATGAACTAATGCATTGGCGTTTTCTTGATACTTGGACTGGATATTCCAAATGGAGGTCTGAATTTCACAAGGTGATTGAGTTGTCGACTGATTCCTCTGGTTTCAGGTATGGCGCTTCAGTGAAGCTTGAGGCGAGTACAATGACATTGGGAGACTATTGGGATACAAAAGACTGTAGGCCAATTCATGAGAAAGAGGCTGATGCTGTCCTTAAGTCGTTACAGTCTTTAGACAGTTCTTTGCAAGATTCTAGGGTAGATTTGTTTACAGACAACATGGCTGTTATAGCGGCATGGGAAAACCAAGGTTGCAAGTCTAGAGCTTTAAGTTGCATCATGAAAGAAATATTTAGCCATGTGTCAACTTACAACATTGATTTACATTTGAAATATGTCCCTTCATGTTTAAACGAAGCGGATGCTCCATCAAGATTAACTAATACCGCGGATTCAATGTTAAGTGAGGAGTCATGGTTACTGGTAGAGTCTTTGTATGGTCCCCATTCAGTTGACCTAATGTCTTTGGATTCTAATGTCATGAAGTCATCTACAGGTGTTCCACTGAAACATTTTACGCCATGGCCTACTCCATGTTCCGCAGGAGGTAATTTGTTCTCACAAAACCTGAGGAGTGAGCAAAATCCGTATGTTTACCCACCTTTCGTACTTGTATTTCCAGTATTGAGTCTGTTGCGAGAGCAGGGCATTTCTTGTACAATTATTGTCCCTGAAATGCAACCTTTACCGATATGGTGGCCAATTTTGAAATATTACTCCGTGGAATCGGTATGCCTTGGTATGAAGGGTGACAAAGGTGTAGTCAAGACGCCCTCAAAACGTGGCTTTATTCTAGATAAAGTGGGATTAAGGTGGTCATTGTTTGCATTTAGGATCTTATTTTCACGAAGCTAGAGTATCTACTGTTTTATATATAGTAAATATTCCAATGGTATGTTGTAGGGTGCTGACATTATTATAGACTGGCAAGCAATAAATGATCGGACAACAGATTTGGATGAAAGGATGACTTCTTCTTCCGACTATAAAAGAAAGAACAGTTTGTTTGAAACTTTTCTTTGTTTTCTTGAAAAATCACCTAAAAAGCCTTCGCTAGCGACATGTGGACCAAATGATGTAAGAAATTTTTTGGTTTGGAAGGATAAGTTTGGAAAAACTACTGTCCATGATATTAACTGTCAATATTTGGGATTAAAGGGTATGTTTGAGTGTTCTTGTCCTAACCGATTAGCTTCGGCAACAGTAGAAGGTCTCATTAACCAATTGGTAAATTTATTTGATGATAAAGGGTTGGGTAGAACTTGGTGTGATGTGGAAAGAAAAGGAAATCCGGCAGTTTCACCTGTAATTAAAGAGTATCTAAAATTGGTGCAAGTTGAACAAGCTAAGGCGCATATTCTACCAAAACAGGCGAAGCCTATATTTTTGACAAAGATTAGATCTATTAGTGCTTTTATTTCTCGGGAACTTCAAAAAGACGGTTCTAAGCTTAAGGAAAAATTTGTCCTTTACAGAGATCAAGCTTGGTTTAAGTTGCAGTATTTTGCTGGCGATAGAGCAAGTGATCTCTCTATAGTTGTTGCACAAGAGGTGAAGTTTCTTAAAGACGGTTCAGGGTTTGTTTTCCAGCATACGTTTGGTAAAACTCTCCGAGGTAAAAAGGGTAGGAGTAACTCGTTCGTCATCAAGAGATGCGATGACAATGTAGTTTGCCCGGTAAAAGGATTGTTGGATTTTGTTCAATTTGCCCACTCGTGTAATGTGGATTTGACAAAAGGCTACTTGTTTAGGGTAGTTTCAGAAAGTGGTAGGGTGTTGGAGAAACCAGTTAGTTATTCTGTGGTATATGAGAGATTACGATACTATCTGTCGACTCTGGGTATATATGAAGGGGAAACGCCTCATAGTTTCCGGTCTGGTTGTACTGTTACCATGGCTTTGTCTGACTCCGCTAGCAATGTTGACGAGGTGATGAATCACGTTGGGTGGTTCGGTAAGGCAAGTGCGGAATATTATGGTCGTGTAAATACACTGATTGATTCTGAAATTGTGGCTTCGAATCTTGCGGCGTCTGTTAGCCAAGCCGAAAATATTGAACTACAATATAGAGAGAAGGCAGATTTTTCCGGGCTAAAAAGGGTTTTTTAAATGACAATCTTAATGGTAATAGGTTAGGATTTCATACAATTTGTATTTTGTTGTGTACCTATGATTTATAGAATTAATGCTTATATATGTTGAACTTAATGTTGGTCTTGTAATTGATGGAAATTAAAAGATTTAAGTTCATAAAGATTTTTTGTTTTGAGTATTGGGAATAAAAGTGTTATTATTTATGTGATTGCGAAGTATTTTCCTAAACTCTTGTGTGATTTACCACGTATGATTTTGTAAATTGCAGAGTTTTCTCCCCATAACTTAACATGGACTGAATGCTAGAAGATATTAAACAATGAGGATATGGGTATAGCCTCATTGGTCAATTTACCTAGCGGAAGTACATGTACATGTGACCATAGTAGAATGGTCATTCTTTCAATATCCACGTATACGGTAGTTGGCCGTAAGAATACGGTTCGGCAATAGTGTTAACCATTTTCCATATTGGTGGTATTTCAAAAGATATTCTTTTGCTAGTCTAAGCTGGGTGTTATTTGTATTTTTAAAGAAGTAACCCCCCCTCCCAAACCCTTGTCTATATGTTTGCTATCATCTAGTATTCGGTTTCACATTGCAGAGTTTTCTCCCCATAACTTAACATGGACTGAATGCTAGAAGATATTAAACAATGAGGATATGGGTATAACAAATTCTGACCTACTGGCATTCAACACCAAATTACCTACTTGCTGTATATTGACAAATGTGATTGTAGGTCAATACCTCAACATCGTGAATACGCCATGTGAGGTGTTGGTTATGTGTGCTACGGGGTCACTGGTGGCGCCTTCAAAACAGAAAAAAAAATCCCAGTAAAAAAGTGTGGAATTTTGTTGTTGAAAATTTAAGTTGTAAATTCCTGAAAAATGTACTTAATTCCGTTCAACTGCTAACATGTAAGTTCGATACGAAAATAGGATAAAAAGCATCCGAAAAATTTGTGATCAGTAATTGAAGAGCAATGGGTAAAAAAAAAACTGAAGAAGAAAAGTAAAAAGTAAAAGAAAGTCGTCGAATTAATTATTTTACAATTGTTTAAATATATGAGACAATGTTTTAGGCAAATTGTCTTTATTTACAAATAAATGTATTTAAGTTCAGGAAATGATTTATTCTTCTGGCGGCTTCAAATATTTTTTTATCAATAACTTATACACAAGGAGACATTTTTTTACCTTTGACAGCATGAACCGCAGTTAATTAGCAAACACAAATTAAGACACAAAATTCGTTTACAAATAAATTTTATAGAAGGAAAAAAAAGGGGGGGGGTAATACGCTCACATACTTCTAAAAAGATTTGCATATGAAAGCTGTCTAAAGATAATTTTAAATTATTTCAGGAGTTTTGAAAAAAGAATATATATATAGAGTTTAATTTTCGACGTCTATACTGTTACAAAAAAAAGGTGATTCTTTTTAAAGATTTGGTACTTCAGTTTCGACTCAAAATTTCTTTTTAAATTGTTAGATGGCAAACTATTTAGGATAAGATTGTATCTGTTCTTTAAGTATTTATGGTAATATTGGCGACGAGTTTCATTATATTATAGCAAGGGCTTGTACAAGTTTTTTATTAAAGAATTTCAGCAATATAAATAGACGAAAGTAGGCAAACAATTATTAAGATCTCCAAGCGGGCCAAATTGTACATAGAAAAAGATCTATATTTCTAAACGTTTTTAAATAATATAACTTGAATAGAAAATTTCCAAACTATGTGAAGATTATTTATATTTCTAAACGTCTTCGATTATTACATACCAAAGAAAAATTTATTTAGCATATTCATATAATTTTATATTTTTTTCCAAGTAAACTTTTTTTTGCAAAGTTTACTTCTATGTGTTTATAACCATCAACAGAGACACATTCTTTGCCATCACCAATCAGTCCTAATCATTAAAGATCAATTGACAAAATTCAAATGATGATTGGTATTGAAAATGATCATCGGTCATCCGTGACGTATTCTAAAATCCTAAATAACGGCGCATGTCGATAGATAGATAGTTTATTAATTATCGTCTCGCCATTTAAATTTCACCAAGGGGTTGAAGCAATGAAGGACTTTATAAAACCAAGGATGTGTTTAGTTACTATACAAATCCTTGATAAAACCAGAGACATATTATACAATTATATTATATGTCTCTGATAAAACTATGTACATGTACTTATTAATATTTCTATAACAAATTATAAAAACGTTTAGTGTAAAAATCATCGATTTATAAATGTCTCTTTTTGCCTAAAATATATTTGCAGGTTTTGGCATTTTTGTAAATAACATTAATGTTTTGGCATCCCAATGCAAAACACAGGTGACAGCCGATTCAAACTTAAATAACTTCTTTAAAGTTGGTTTTATTTTATCAGAGACATATAATACATGTATTATATGTCTCAATACATGTATTTATGTCTCAAATTTTATCAAAACAAAAATTACAAGATTATGAAATAAGTTATGAATCGAATGAATACTCTCAACACTAAAATACATGTCCTAAGTGACTTTTTATGTTTTGCGTGCACCGAGGAGATCCTTAACGGTTTTTAGACGTACCATTATTATTTATGCATATATTTGAAGCATTTTGTACTTTATAGGTATTTATATGTGTGTATCAGACAAAATGACTTCCCAATTAGCAGAGGCGGATTTAGGTTTTTTTCCAGCCCCACCCCCACACAATAATCTTGGAAAATGGGAGATTATATAGGGAATCACTGAAGCATGACTGGCAGGGACCCCCTCTTAGGCAGTCAATGGGTCCCCACTTATGAAAATTTCTGGATCTACCACTGCTTAGTTCTAGTTATCTTAGGTCCTAGTGTGAAATATAACCAATAGGAATTGGTCTTTTTAAACACTTTTACATAGGCCTACATGTATACGTTTTGTCAAGGGTTGGTTCATTACCGACCGTGCAAGGGCTGTATAGCCAGTCAAGGTCGTTAAAAACTTCCATTTGTTGGTTCATGCAATATTGAAATTATGATTACTCAATGCGCAGTTACTAGTTACTGAAGTTGATATTAGCTACTTTTCTTCTTTATTTCATATAATTGATTTTGATTTTTTTTCTTCGAAAAATTTGTGGTGTTGAAATAGGGAATAGACACAAGAAATTTTGTGTAATGTCATCAATCTGTATTACACGTAGACAGGATGTTCTCTAGAAACTTTACGTTATACACACCGGAGAGTACACGCACTGTCGTAATGGAAAATTGCTGTATGTTATAATTACCTGTAATCAGCTTTGCAACAAATCAGTTGACTGACCATGTCATTACAGTTCAAACAGATTTCCCTCAAATCAAAATGGAATATATATATATATATATATATATATTCGTTTCTATATCTTTAAAATTTAAAACTTTAAAAAGTACACTTTGACAAAATTATGAAATATAACAAATTGAACAATTTAAAATAGTATTTTAACAAAGTTCAAGATATATAATTTTACAACGATCCTAAAAATATCCAAACAAACGATAAATCTAACGATATGAACCTACGCAGTTTTATATTATAAGACTGACACACACCAGTTTGCTAACTCAGTGTGCTGGGCCAGGGTGCTGGGTGAGGTGTTGGAACTTGATATACATGTATCATTAAGTTACAGTTCTGTTAAGATTTGACTGCCTTTTTACAGGGAATTTCTATTCTTACAGTTAGTATATACTGTTCCTGGCTTAAAATGATTCTCTGCTCAGCAACTGGTGCGTAATTAGCATTTTTTTCACGTGATTTTATTCAAATATCTTGTAGCAGTAAAAAACAAAAATTAATGTATTTTTCAAATAGCTTTATTCAGCTTTAAATAATTATAGCGAAAAACAGCGGACATGGGAAAATGAAATGTTTTTAGTAGCCTCATTATTAAATCTCCCGGTGAGTGTGATCAAATAAAGAGGTTCTCCGACTCCGTAATACTTGGAAAATCTTATCTGATTCAGGATCAATTCATCGGTTACACTCCCCTATCACCAGTGATTCTTTGTTTTAGCTGACATTCTGAAAAAAGGTGTGTAAGTGTTGACTCGCAATTTGCATGATTAATAACAGATATCGACTCGTTACCCGGACTACTGCAAAAAACAATTATTCAGTTTACTGATTTTAATAGATGGAAGGTAAACGGACAGAAAGTCGCAGGACAAAAAGTCACAGGACATGAAGTCACAAATTTGATAGGACAAAAAGTCACAAACAAATTGTTGACAATTGGTTTGAATATATATGAAAAAGATCTTGAAATACTTTCTTTTTATTACATATATTCATTTTCAATTCAAGGAAATTGCTCATAAAGCTTGATAAACACGATAAATGGAAATGTATTTAAGAATTGAATGCTGCTATTTGTAAATTTATTGGGGTGTAAAAGCGTTGACCGAAGTACATTTTGTATGAAGCGCAGCGCTTCATACTAAAAATGTGCGCACGGTCAACGCTTTTACAACCCTATAAAGTTACAAAAAGAAGCATTCAATACTTATAATTACATTTTTTTAGCTAGAATCATGAAAACACGATTTTTATCAAGTTTTCATTTAATTTACCTGTGCACTTTATTGTGGTACCTCGTGTCATCATGAATGATAAATGTTATTGTCTAATACAATTGCTTCAGGAATAGCACGAGATGTGCAGTTGGCCAATCAGAATAACGTATTATAATGAAACATACATCTAATGTAATTATTAGATTTTAATCTTGCAAAGGATATATTTATGGGGCCATATTTATTGGCAAATTGAAGCCATTGAAGTACCAAGCCACTTTGAAATTTTGTTTTCATAACAATTATTTGATTGTTATTGATATTTATTGAATAAATTTTAATTACGAAGTTGCTTCTTAAATAAAACTTCAAGAAAAATACAAAAAAAAGTGTTTTCTTGTTCAAAGAAAAATAATCTCTAAACTGAATTGTGACTTTTTGTCTGTGACTTGTTGACCGTGACTTTTTGTCCTGTGACTTTCTGTCCTACATTCAGATTGAATAGGGGTTTGGTTGACCCTGTCTCCCTCTATCTGAGACTACTATCTCAGTGATGAACTTAATGTTTTATGTATTGTGCTTGTCATATATATATATGTTGGATAAAAGCTCTAGAGCTTATGTTGTATTGTATGTATAACCAACTTTAAATAAATCTTTTTTGTTAGCCCATAACAACTAACAAGTAAGATTTAGGTTTCTTCTTTTTGTAATACAAACAATTATTACACCTTGAAAGGATTTTTTTTTACTATGACGGCGTCCAAGAAAAAAGTTGAAATAGCTAGACACTAACTTTATATTGGACCCTAGTAGCTTTATATGTGCTTGTGGTTGCAAATGTAAATGCATGGATGCCTGCTACACTGTAGAATACATAACAAGGAAGCTTTGCTTTGCTCTTCATGGAGTACGAACTCGTCTTCATAATTAAAAACCTTCCGCCAAGCAAGCGTAAGGGTCTTTGACAGTAACCAACACTTATCTCACAAGGCGTACCTAGTATGTCTTTTTAGGTATATATATATATAAACATTTATTCGTCATTGTGCAAAGTGCTCCTTTGAAGGAGGGATTTTCTAAACCAGAACAGAACAGAATAGCCATGCAAGACTTTATTATCATTTGGACTAATATTATGGCACATTTTGTCTTACCACAGGGATTTGTGTCTATTTATCTGGTTTTCTATCCTCTGACCTCATTTTCATGGTTCAGTGGTTATTGTTAAGTTTTTGTGTTTTGGTCGGGTTTTCTAATATTGTATGCAACATGTCAAGTATATTTGTTGTTTGAAAATTTTTAGGGATGTACATGTTAGACTGGCATGTTTTATTCAATCTTGACCTCATTTTTATGGTTCATTGCTTAATGTTACCTTTTTGTTTTTTTTGGCCAGTTTCTCTATTTTATTATTTTCAAATTAGCAAAAGGTCAACTAGGTGCATATGTCTGACTGAGAAGTTTCATCTTACTTTATTTTCATAGTACATAGGACAATAAAAAAAAAGAAGATGGGGTATGATTGGACAACTCCCCATGAGAGACCAAATGAAACAGAAATTAACAACTCAAGGTCATCCTACAGCCTTAACAATGAACAAATATAAAAAAGAAGATGTGGTATGATTGCCAATGAGACAACTGTCCACAAGAGACCAAAATGACTCAGACATTTACAACTAAATGTCGCCGTACGGCCTTCAACAATGAGCAAAGCCCATACCGCATAGTCAGCTATAAAAGGCCCCGATAAGACAATGTAACACAACTCAAACGAGAAAACTAACGACCTTATTTATATAAATAAATGAACGAAAAACAAATATGTAACACATAAACAAACGACAACCACTGAATTACAGCCTCCTGACTTGGGAAAGGCACATACATAAATAATGTGGCGGGGTTAAACATGTTAGCGGGATCCCAACCCTCCTCCTAACCTGCGACAGTGGTATAACAGTGCAACATAAGAATAAACTATAAAAATCAGTTGAAAAAGGCTTAACTCATCAGATGGACAAAAATACAAGTGGACGTGGCCGGGTACTTGTTTTTCCCTACACAAAAAGACACAATGAACAGATCTGAGAGTACTCCCAGTTATACTGCATAGTCAGCTATAAAAGGTCCAGAAATGACAACGAAAACAATTCAAACCAGAAAACTAACAACCTAATTTATGTACAAAAAATGGAAAAACAGTTAAATGTTACACATAAACAAAGGACAATCACTTCATTAAAGGCTCCTGACTTGGAACAGGCACATATATTATGAATGTGACAGGGTATAAGGAACTATGAAAATGTTTAGCTTTTGTGGTTTGGTTTATTTTCCAGATACTTTAAGCAATAAGGTCACTTTATTTAGTGAACGGAATGATTGTAAGATGCACATGTCTGTCTGTCATATTTTATATGACCGTGACCTCATTTTCATTGGTCAATGAAACACTGCATTGTTTATCATAATTATGCTTAAAGTTACAGGTAGATTATATTTGTAGGATATGTAACAATTGTAAGGTGTGCATGTCTCTCTGGCAGATTCATAAAACCATGACCGCATTTTATGGTTCTTTGGTCAATGCTAAGTTTTCTTGGTTTTGTCATTTTATCAGATATTATAAGCATAGGTCTACTTGTTGTACGAAATGAATGCAAGGTGTCATATAAAAAAAGAAGATATCTGTTTGCCAAGGTTAATTTTACTAAGACCTCATTTTCATAAAACAATGATAATATTAAACAGCAAGAATGAGAATCAAGTCAAAGTTATATACAAATGAGGCAAAATTTTTAGTTGCCTACTTTTTATGTATTAGTAGTTATTTTTGTCATTAAATGATATTGTTTACCCTTTTATGTGTAGGGCAAGAATATTAAAGATATAAAAGGGAAACTATAAACAGAAGAAATTATCAACAAAAATAGATTTACAAAGGTCAACAAAGCCTAAATGGTAAGTCCACTGTTGAAAAAAGTTTTAGCCCTTGAGTAATGATTAAATATTTATTAAAATAAGATGTGGTACGATAAATGAGAAAACTATCCATCAGAGTTCAATTAAGTGGATGTAAGCATTGTAATTACTTATTAGAGGCCAATGATGACCTGTTAGTAATGAAAAAACTCATACCCTATACATGATATAGTAATCTATGAAAGACAACGCCAACAAAATTTGAAACAAAGCATCAATTCAAACTTCAAATATACCAGACTAATTTTTAAAAAAACAAAATATTATGAAAAACAAAAATGACGGATATGAACCAACATCAACCACTGAACTATGTACAAGCTCCTGATATTAGACAGGCATAATATGGCTGGGTTGATATAAAAATAAGAAGCAGTCTGATTTCAAATAAGACTTTTCTCCAATAGAGATAAAATGACATTTAACAATGTTTAAGGAGGCTCGAGGGTATAAAAATTTCAGAAAAATATTAAATATTTTTTTTTCATAACTAATTTTATTTATAACTTTATTAGTTTTTACCTTTTCATATGGTACAGAAATCATTCTAAAAAATCAATTCGCTTTGGCCCCAGACAACTTTTAAAATGTATATATCATTGAAAAAGCTCCAAATTATCTCCCTTTGGTGCAGAAATGCCATTTTTTGGCATGAGAATTGTAATATCTTTTTTAGCTCATCAGTGACCTATATTTTTTATTATCATTTTCAACTAACTTTACTTAAACTAAACTAATGAACTATTGTAAAATTTAAGCGATTTCTGTAATTAAGTTCTTTTTTCATTTCAAAATTACCTCTATTTCTCCTATTAGTTAAACAGAAAAAAAAGTACCTTTACAAAAATGTATATATATGCTTCTTTCAAAGGCGGATTGTGAGTGTGATTGAATGGTGTCCCCATTTTTAGCTCACCTGGCCCAAAGGGCCAAGTGAGCTTTTCTCATCACTTGGCGTCCGGCGTCCGTCGTCGTCCGTCATTGTTAACTTTTACAAAAATCTTCTCCTCTGAAACTACTGGGCCAAATTGAACCAAACTTGACCACAATCATCATTGGGGTATCTAGTTTAAAAAATGTGTGGTGTGACCCGGTCAACCAACCAAGATGGCTGCCTCGGCTAAAAATAGAACATAGGGGTAAAATGCAGTTTTTGGCTTATAACTCAAAAACCAAAGCATTTAGAACAAATCTGACATGGGGTAAAAATGTTTATCAGGTCAAGATCTATCTGCCCTGAAATTTTCAGATGAATCGGTCAATTGGTTGTTGGGTTGCTGCCCCTGAATTGGTAATTTTGAGGAAATTTTGCTGTTTTTGGTTATTATCTTGAATATTATTATAGATAGAGATAAACTGTAAACAGCAATAATGTTCAGCAAAGTAAGATCTATAAATAAATCAACATGACAAAAATGGTCAGTTGACCTGTTTAGGAGTTATTGCCCTTTATACTCAATTTTTAACCCTTTTTCGTAAATTAAAGTAATCTTTTACAAAAATCTTCTCCTCTGAAACTACTTGGCCAAATTAATCCAAACTTGGCCACAATCATCTTTGGGGTATCTTGTTTAAAAAATGTGTGGCGTGACCTGGTCAACCAACCAAGATGGCCGCCATGGCTAAAAATAGAACATAGGGGTAAAATGCAGTTTTTGGCTTATAACTCAAAAACCAAAGCATTTAGAGCAAATCTGATATGGGGTAGAATTGTTAAACAGGTGAAGATCTATCTGCCCTGAAATTTTCAGATGAATCGGATAACCCGTAGTTGGGTTGCTGCCCCTGAATTAGTAATTTTAAGGAAATTTTACTGTTTTTGGTTATTATCTTGAATATTATTATAGATAGAGATAAACAGTAAACAGCAATAATGTTCAGCAAAGTAAGATTTACAAATAAGTCAACATGACCTAAATGGTCAATTGACCCCTTAAGGAGTTATTGCCCTTTATAGTCAATTTTTAACAATTTTCATTAATTTGGTAAATTTATGTAAATTTTTACCAAATATAGTTCTCTGTTACTAATGGGCAAAGTTCATTATAGATATAATTGTAAGAAGCAAAATTGTTCAGTAAAGTAAGAACTTCAAACACATCACCATCACCAAAATACAATTTTGTCATGAATCCATTTGTGTCCTTTGTTTAATATGCACATAGACCAAGGTGAGCGACACAGGCTCTTTAGAGCCTCTAGTTTTAATTTAATTTTTCTATTTTTCTATAAAGTATAAGATAAAGTTCATTTATAGAAAAATATAGTGTAACCCTATATTACATGTATTAAGAAAAAAAATTGATTGAAACCTGTGAGCCCCCTTAATTTAACAAAAATAGTTCACTGTACAACCTTTGACAATGAGCAAACGCTATACCGGACAGTGGTTTTAATAACAGCACAACATTTGAACAAATTGTAAAAATTTGTTGCAATGGGCTTAACTGAAAAGACTGCAACAAGGAACCAAACAATAACCAGTAATATGTAAATCATAGACACAAAGCACTGAAATAAGAGTACTAACAATAGATATTTAAATGAAAGTTTATTAAAATGTTCATAAACATGATAAAATAGTCATTTTATTGCTGTATTTCTCTTCACTGATAATTTTTGAGTTTTGTGTATTTGTAGGTCAGACATCTCGGTTTTCATGGTCATCATTCAACAGATCAATACTGAACAGAAAACTTGGAAGATGATATTTTTCTCAACAGTGCAACTTTTTTTATTAATTTGAAATGGAATGTTTTTTTCTACATATAATAGAAAAAGGAAATTTCAACATAATGACTATAAACAAAACGGAGTCATATCATCACGATCATAGATGCTCAAGAACTTGATCATGTAAATGCAACAATGTAATTATCAATTGAAAGAAGGAACGAATGAAAAAATATTAGTATGTTGTTGTCCAAATAAACCTGCTTTGTCTTCTCATTTGAATCGCTCCATCCAATAAAGATGTACCGAGGAGGATCTTTGAAGAACAGATTGAAAAATATTTTGTCTATGAATTGCAGGAATATTCTAGTGGATGAAATAATTTATTGACTTGACTCTTATATAGTGGACTGAATAATTGTACATAGCAAGCAGCGAAAAAGAAAACTAAAACTTTAACACAAAAAGTGTTTAAATTATAAATTTGCAAATATAAGCATAATATTATGTACACCACAAAGGTATATAATTCAAATTGTTTGCATATTCAATCATGTATTGCAATGAAACTATAACAAAGAAAACCTTACTTCATGAAAAGAGTAAACTATTCAGTCAGAATATGAAATATTTTTTTCAGTTCTATTTTTCATTATGAAATAAACAAGACAAAGATTTCAAAACAATATTTTTTCATTAATTTAAACATGTTATCATTTTGTTTCAGTGAAAGAACTTTACTCTTTGACCTTAAATTTTATTATACATTCCAAAATCAGAATTATAATCTTTATTGTCATATTAACAAATAAAAAACATGTTTGTGACAAAATGAAAAAAAAATTTAATAAAATATAAAAAAACTTGTATACATTTAAAACTTTTTACTACCAAACAGCATTCATTGCAACATACACATACTGTATATTTATATCTATATATTTATAATTTGAATCCCATAGGATTTTATTTTGTCCCATGGGATATTAAAAATCCCATGGGATAATAATAATCCCATGGGATTTTTTTTGTCCCATGGGACAACAAATATCCCATGGGACTACAATTATCCCATGGGACCAAAAAAAATCCCATGGGATTTAACCAAAATCCCATGGGATAATGGTAAATCCCATGGGATTTTGCCCTGTCCCATGGGATATTGAAAATCCCATGTTTTTATAAATCAAATAGCAAAATAAATATAATAGTAACAGTAGAAAACTAATGAAATTATTGAATCCCATGTAATTCCGCACATTTTGGTTATAAACATGACACTGTAGCTCTTATTTGAGGCGGCGGCGGATTTGCAAATGAGTGTTTTGCAAATTTAAAGTGTCCAGTGTTTTAGGCATTATACTCCAAATATACACAGAAAAAAGTCCCATAAAATCTAACTTGAGGAAGATTAAAAAAAACACCATTTAAATTTCATATGGAGATTTGCATTGAAAAGGGAGATAACTCTTGCAAAAAATGCAGAAATATCAATAAAAATTGATACAAAATTATAATTTTACCGCTTCTATTCCTCAGAATGTATTGATTCTTGATTGTTCTCAAAAGGTGTTTTCATATATTTTATCAAGCTATAATCTAGATTTTGTAATTCATTAGTTGACCATTTAATGAATTTTAAAACATGTCAAGGTAAAGAATCTTAAATTTAATAAAAAATAATTAAGAATGTATTCTACTTTTTGTGGTTTAAAGTTTCTTTAGATATGTAAGTTACTGAAAACATATGATTATCAGGTATGGATAATAAGTTTCACATTATTTTTTCAAAATGGTTACAAAGATTCATATTAGCAATTTCTTTAATGAAAAATGCGTGAAAAAAATCCACCAATAACACTTCGATTTTATACATTTCATGAGCAGAAGATTATATAATTTAGTCAAATACAAACTTATAACCCCATCAAAGATTCATACTTTACATAAATCTTAAGAAAAATAACTAAAATCTGACCAAAAAAGACTAATTTTTGCAAGAGTTATCTCCCCTTCCAATGTAAATTAAAAATGCTGATTTTGAGTTTTCCTCAAGTAAGATTTTATGGGACTTTTTTCTGTGTATATAAAGGGCATTTTGCTATAGATTTGAACTAAAACAGTTTCTGTTGCAATTAGTTTGAGGTTAAAACTTAGTTTGACTGGACTAATCTGACAAACAGACAAATCGTACCCTCTTTAAAAAAAATGATGCATTTTTTTAAATATTCAAAATTATAAGTCAAAACGTGTTCTTCAATGATCACAAATCCTTCAGCTTTTATTTGATGCCTAAACTATCTAAATATTCTACATATTTTAAAATTTACACTCATGCGTAGGAACTATTTTGTGTTAGATATGTACTACTTTCTGGAATGTGCTTTCTTGCCGGGCCCGAATTAGTGGTGTTACACCTGTAACATATACATTTTTATTTTCTTCACATTAAATTTAAACCAAAAAAAACAATATTAATTGTTATGTACATGTATGACTCTAAAGTGCGCCTGGGACGCTTAAGTACGATGATCTGCACCAAACAAAAGTGATGTTTTATATGCTTATGATGTGTTAACACAACAAACATATATAATATGTCAAAATGTCAAAAATTAAGATACAGCAGTCAACGTTGTGCTATAATCTTAAAAACTATAAAAACAAACATATTTAACAAAGAAACACAAACAGACATATAGTAAAAGCACATTAGCAAAAATGAAATATAAAAAACTACTACAGCACAACACAACTGAGATTAGGAAGAACACAAATTTGTTTTAACATATATCCTTTGATTTTGTGCAATACTGAAAGTTGTCATTCAGTCGGGCCCGATACTGCTCTAATTCGTCGTAACAACAATATACGATCGAAGATAGTTATACATTAATCATCAAAAGTTTCTGTCTAAGACATCCGATAAATATGTATACCAAAGGGATATTCAAACTAAATAGTTGAAAATTACCTGATGATCAAAATCAACATGTTCTGATAATTTGATATTAATACCGATAGCATAAAGTTATGTTGCATTTACCTTTAGTGAGAAGCATAATGAGGAAGATGACAGTTCCTAGATATGCGTGTAATATCATTGTGCATCTGCAACATCATTTAGTCAGTATTCAAAACTTCTAAAAGAAAATTCGAAGAAAAAACATTTTGCTTTGATATTTTACAATTCAATATGTATTTTTTAGTTGTCTACATCGCTTCTATGTAATAGTTAGGCCGAACAAGCACTTCATTAACAGACAGATGTATTTGATTATTTTTGAGATATGACGTTCTAAATTTTTGGACAGATACATAATAGATAGACAACTGGAAATGTTGTATGTTTACATCCACCTAATACCTTGTCATCGAAAGGATAAATATTAATAGTGGTGGCAAGCAAATTCCGTCTTTAGTTTTCATATCAGTGCAATAACCACAATTCAATTTCAAGCTCTGATGAGTTCGAAGGAAGTAACAATCACTATAACGATCAAAGTAACACATATTTTGTTTTTATACTACACTCGTTCTTTTTGAGCAGTCAAGATGCGTTGACTGAATATTTCTATGTCATACACAGTCACTAATCTGATATCACTTTTACTCATGAATATTTGAATAGAAATTGCCGAAATTATAGTTAATTATTTATACGACTTATTCAACCTGTTCTTGTTTCCAATGTATACAACGACTCAAACTTATTTATTTCACTATTTAAAAAAAATATATATTTCACTTAAATCATTATGTTTTATGCTTATGGGTGATATTTTAGTTAATCTCAAACAATTCCATCACCATCGATTAAGGGTTTCATTAGGAAATGTACATGTCATTGTGTGGTACATTTCTCTGCCTGCATGATATGAGGCCTTTTTATAAAAGGGGAAGTTTCCCAATATTTTAATCAAATAATAAAATTAACACATTAAACAACAATTGAAAATGTTTTTCTTTTTAAATTGCAGTATAAAGACAATAATAGTGCATTGACTTGACATATCAACAATATAAGGATTCGGCACGAAACGGGGAAAATGCTCGGCATAGCCTCGCTTTCCCCGTTTCTCGATCTCATCCTTGTATCGTTGATATGTCATGTCAATGCACTATTATTGTCTTTATAGCCTTAAAATAATCGGTTTATTGATCAATATGAAGATCAATACATTCGTCGGGAGATATCATCCAATCATATAACCATATGCATTTATATGATAATCAAACTAGCAAAGAAAACAACCAAGGTCACAGCAAAAGCAAAGTTACTGAGACAAAATTTTCATAATCTGGATGGATCTTTTGAAAATAGCTCTTATAAGCTGTTTTCTGGTAAAACCTGTTTATCAAGTATGTTTGAATAACCAGACGGGATTGCGATGTTTAGATCGACCAAACATTCTACAACTATTCTGATTAAGATCAAAATTCGTTCTGTACAATGGTACAGTTAACCCTATTAACCCTTTTTACACATTTTACATAAACATGAATAATGATTATTACCTGTATCAATCGGAGGAAATGAATTTGAAGATTTGAAAACAAAGACTTCGTTATTTACTTCCTTGTTACAAACCAAACAATTTTAAATGTTTAGTCTGGAAAACACTACACATTTGTTAAATTCGTGTATTTTGAAGGTATTTTAAATGTCATGTGATATTTAAACTTTTGTCCAATTCACAGTTCATGTACCAAAGAAATATGTCAATGTTGATAAGACTACGCTATCAAGTGTTTTTTTTTTTTTAATTCAGTACGCTTAGTCATAACAAATCGACGTCGTTTAAATTTTCTTACACTGTTGAGCATGATTTAAAACATTGAAATGATTTAACTCAGGATATGATTAGAAAAAGAGTTTACTGCGCATTCGTTTTGTAAACATAAGTGTCATAACAGAATGCCGTGATCATGGCAGAAAAGACGTAGAACAAAGAAGGTTTGTATTATATCACATAGACAGCATGTATTTATCTTGTAGAATAGATAGTCTTGCCTTTCATTGTATCCATAAAAGTGGATTTAGTTTTGATTATTTATCAACTTTTAGTTTTGAAGTTTCATTTCAAATTTGCAAAGGACTTCATAACAGTAGTGACAATGCTGAATAATTAATTGATAGATTTGTTTTTCTAAACATCACTCGGAACAAAAATCAAGAAGCAAGACATCACGGTGACAATGAATAAGCTATCCTTAACATGGATAGATAGTCTTAAAAAAAAAGAGATGAAAAGACAAACAACAGTCACCAATACAGAGAACACTAACTTAAAGATAAACAAAAAACGAACTTAACAATTACCGGATGTTTATCTTTTATTTTTTTTGCTTTTTCTGCATTTCCTTCTCCACTAACACCATCTCGTTTGCATCTTCTGACAGTCCTGAAATATGATATCCACAAGTTAACAAAGAATTTATAACCCGACACCCAATATCCAAATTCGTATACATAAACCAATCCACTATATTCCTTACAATTTAGAATATTTTTATCAATAGCTTCTTTGTCAATTTATTTTATATACATTACACTACAAACTGCTCCGAGTCTGGAAAGACCAGATTTTGCGCTCGACCAGTAAAGTCGAGCTCACATTTTACTCGACTAGTCTTAGGGGACTGTGCAATATTTATCTGAGGGTTGGGCCGGTGTACAGCAAATGTTAAAAAAACATAACTTTACGACCTGCTTCAATTAATGAACAAAAAAATCCTTGCCCCGTTGAAAAAAATTAAACTCATATATAGAAACATGATATTTTTTAACTAAAATACACAATATTCAAAAATACATGTATATAAGAGTTGATTTTTTAACTCAAATGCATATAATTCAAATTATAAAGATTTTATTTTTATTAAAGGAAGCCAGCTTAGGAGCGCTGTGATTGAATGTAAGGGTATAAAATATTTTTGTGTATTTATCTCTGAATAACTGCAATAATTATATTTACAATGTAAATTTTGAAACCTATTGAAAACAATTCTAAAGAATTATTTGAAAAGACTTTCAAAATGTCTTAAATTTGGTGTAAAATGACAGTGGGCATCAGGCTTCAGTTATGTTATACTATGTTGAAGCTTTTGATTAGTAAATTTGATTTTTATCACAAAGAATAGAAAATATACACTAAGAACAATACTGTTTTCAGAAAAAGTCCTGCATTGATGGGTACTGACATAAAACTTTATGCTAGGAGTTCAAATATTAACTATATTTTATAAAACACACCAAACTATAGTTCTTTTGTATTTCTTTTCACCTTTCGCAATAATAAGCTCAATTGGAAACACCAGAATTCAAGTCGCGACAAATGTTTTTAACTGAGATATCTGCCTCCTTGCTGTGTATAATTCCCTAAATGTATCACTTGGTATTTCACTAGCTATAATCTATTAAAATGGGAAATATTCTGGTTAAGTTTGAACTGTTGATGGTATAAGGCAATATTTAGTCATACTAGAAGCATTTTCAGTGTTACAATTGTCCATCTAAGAAGAAAGAGGCCCACTTGAGGCCAAATTTAGATAGAAATTATATATTCCTGTTTAAAAAATTGTTCACATTCTTGACAATTCATTCAGAAAATATTACAATAGTGCTTGCTTTTGTAGTTTTTATCTTTGATCATATCAGGCATATATAATTTTTCATTTTCTACTGTTTGCAAGGACTTATGTTGGAAATGCATACTCCCAAGGGACACAATTCAGCTTTTTCATAGATTAAGTTATAATTCTTTTACGGTTTAAGAATTAAATTTTATTATGTTAAAAAGTTATTTTAAATACAATTGAAGTTTTTTTAAGTTTAAGCATTTATTTACCATATGTTATGTCATATGTTTAATTTACAAAATATTGTTTATGGATTTCCAGATATCTTATTTATATAGACCATGTTTAAAAATAATGTACTACAAATATATAAGCAATTCAATATTCAATATTTTTTGAAAGTGTCAAACACTTATTTTTCTTATTTTAGCTTCACAATTCTTTGTACGTACAGTGTACATGTATATTTTATACATTCTGTTGATCAGAATTTCATATTCATTTTTTTTTAATAAATGATTACCAAAAGCATTAACAAATACAAATATATTGTACACTGTATTAGGTTATTTGTTTCAGATTCAATTGTGCTTTTTTTCTATCAAGTTACTTTTTCCTAAAGAAATCACAAATATAAGTTTTGATAAAAATATTTAGACCTTTTAACATGTTGCATCTAAATAGTTTTAATCTGTTATACTCTGATTGAAATTTTTTATGCACACACAAAGTTTGTTTTTTTAAAGTATGCGCCCCACCAAATGTTTGTAACAAAAAATATTTGCGCCCCGCTCATTAATTGCATGAAAAAAGTATTTGTCCCGTCCATGTTTGCACCGACCCTACCCTTAGATCAATATTGCACAATCCCTTAACATTAATGTCTCGAAGTACGTAACTGTACTTAGTTGTGCTCGACAAGTTCTCGACTTTACTTAATTAGTCTGAGTCAGTACTTGATGGTCTTGGTGTAGTCTGAAATGGTCTCGACCAAGGCTCGACCAGTCTGGACCTGTCTCGACGAGTCTCGACTCAGTCGTTACTTGTCTGGACTAGTCTGGACCTTTAAATTTAGTCCTGACTGGTGTAAATCAGCCCATCCAACTAAATTAAATATAGATCTTACAAAATTCTAGTTAATTTGGTAGTTTGATTCATTGCTGTGAAATGAAAGAATTAAATTAATAGGTTAAAAAAGGATTAAATTCTGAGAGTACACTTTAATTCTTTTTATAACTTTTCAAAATAACTTGAATTTTCATCAAACTATGAAGCTATATTATTAATATATTGATCTTGCTGAATCCCAGGTCATCATGCAGTTTTGTGTATGGTTGTCACATTTAAGAATTAAATCCATCTAAAGATAGAATTTGCAGTTCGGACAAAATTCAGGTAGTGCACTTTTAATTTTTTCAAATCAACTTGGATTTTCATCACACTATGCAGCTATCTTAGTATTATATTGATCTTACTGAATGCCAGATCATTATTTAGTTTGGTGTATTATTGTCAAATTTAATAATTAATTTAACCTAGGAACAAAAAGCTACGATTTGCAGTTCGGACAAAATTCAAGTAGTACATTTTAAATTATTTCAAAGCAACTTCGATTTTCATCCAAATCCACATCTTTATTATGTATTATTCTTACAAAAATAATTGACTTGGTTATTTGGTTTATTGCTGTCAAATTTAAATATTAAAATATAGGTATCTATCTGCATTTTTTCAAAAACCTATTAACTAGGTCGATAATTTGAAAGCAAAAAGTAAAATCACAAAAATACTGAACTTAGAGGAAAATCAATTCGAAAAGTCCATAATCACATGGCAAAATCAAATAACAAAACACATCAAAAACGAATGGAAAAGAACTGTCATATTCCTGACAATACAACAATATACAATACAACCTGGATTTTCGTATGATTAATATATAATAAAGATCGCTGAAAAGTTTGAAAATCCAAGTTGATTTAAAAAAGTTGTAAAATTTTAAAAAGACACCTGTTTTTGTTTAAATAAGAATTTAATATCATGAACTTTCGTTATAATTCTTGATAACCTTTTCAAAAATGAAATTTGTTCCAAAGTTACAGTATAAATTTGTTTTAATGAAATTTAAAAATATTTTTGGTCGAATTTAAACACATGGCATACAAGCATTACTTTAACATGGTTTAATCACCTCAGTACAAGTGAGTTTTACAGATAAAAAGCAAGCCATACTTTTCTTAAACTCGTGCATTACTTATCTAGTGAATTAAAAAAAATTGCAATTCAAGTTGAACAGAATGTTGCAGTTTGAATGACTGTTATTTAGAATTTTGAATTCTCTGGTATGTGTAATCTTATTAATAAGTTTGCCCCAAGCATGAGGTATTGCTTTCTACATCATCAGTAATCAGAAGAACTATCTTAATTTCTGTAATGTTGATCCCTTTTTTATATATTTATATACTATATATAAAAAAGGGATAAACAAATGAAACTGCGAGCTACTGCTGACTGATGATACCCCTGCCGCAAGTGGATAATAATATGAGGCAGGCATAACCTGTGAATGGGGACGAAGTCTGTATGTGTTATTTTTTTTTTAATTCAATCATGTTAATAAAAGAAACCGAAATACCGTACGTCACGTTCCCGATTTTGTTTCTGTTGTTAGGGAATTAGCTGTGACGTTCATTAAGTTATGACGTCATATTCGATGCAAACAAAGGAAACGTTTTCATCAGGTAACGTTTTTTTCATATCAAACAATTATTAAAATTGAATTTGTATTGAGATCTAATCTTATATTTTACTAGACTGATAAATATAAATGTTTTTCTAAGTCTCATGAAAACAAGACAGATATCTGCGCAAATGCGGGAAAAAACCGGAACAGGAAGTAGATCTGAAAAAAAAGTTAACGATTTTGAGTTCATTAGTAGACTGATTTTTTTTTTATTTCTTTTATTGATTTTTCTAACGTAATTGGCGACTTCGTCCATAATATGGATGTGAAGTTAGCAGCCGGTTCGTTATTCGATATTCGATATTCAATATCAAATCGGCTGCTAGCAGTCGGTTGGATATTCAAAATTTTGTTGAAAATCATAAAAAAAAGAAATACTTGATAACATTAAAAACATGATTTTCATAGTTGAGAGGACGGATAAGATACGTAGGAAATTGTAAAATGACCTCTTCAAGCTGTTGTAAATTCTCGTTGTCAACGAATATAAACCCTTTTCTAAGTTGCATATTTGTCTTTATGCAGTATAAATTTTGTCAATAAAACGACTTCAATGATGAACTTTTGTACATGATATTTCTTAAAACAAAAAGAAAAACTGATTTATAACTCTAGAAAAATTTATGGAAAGCCAAAAAAACAAATTTCCATTTAAAAAATGTCAAAATTTTAGGACAAAGGGCACAGGGCAATGGCGATAGCCCCCTGATCTCTCAATCTGTCTAATATTAAGCAGACATTCAGTTTACAGGTAGATACAAACGTGACTAAAAGGAATTTGGGTACACTTCCTGTCTTTCTTGTTTACGGAACGCCCAAAGTGCCAGTTGGATATTCAAAATATATAGTGAAAACCTACCTGAGATTGCTTAAATGAAGGTGAGACCCCCGGGTCTTTCAATGTCCATAAAATCAAATTAAATCATAGACTTTGTATATATATATAAAGGTTGTATTAGAAGGATTTCCCTGAATATTGTCATATTCGATATCTATGGAGGGCTTATATTGTCACTTTTTAGCTAAAAATTATCAAAATTTTAGGACAAAGGGCACAGTGCAAGGTGATAGCCCCTGATCTCTCAATCTGTCTAATAGTAAGCAGACGTTTAGTTTACATGTAGATCAAAACGTGACTAAAAGGAATTTGGGTACACTTTTTGTCTTTCTTGTTTACGGAACGCCCAAAGTGCCAGTTTGATATTCAAAATATATAGTGAAAACCTACCGGAGACCGCTTAAATGAGGTTGAGACCCCCCTGGTCTTTCAATGTCCATAAAATTAAATTAAATCATAGACTCTGTATATATATAAAGGCTGTATTAGAAGGATTTCCCAATTGTCATATTCGATATCTATGGAGTGCTTATATTGTCACTTTTTAGCTAAAAATTCTCAAAATTTAAGGACAAAGAGCACAGGGCAATGGTGATAGCCCCCTGATCTCTCAATCTGTCTAATATTAAGCAGACATTTAGTTTACAGGTAAATACAAACGTGACTAAAAGGAATTTGGGTACACTTCCTGTCTTTCATGTTTACGGAGCGCCCAAAGTGCCAGTTTGATATTCAAAATATATAGTGAAAACCTACCTGAGACCGCTTAAATGAGGTTGAGACCCCCCTGGCCTTTTATGTCCATAAAATTAAATTAACTCATAGACTCTGTATATATATAAAGGTTGTTTTAGAAGGATTTCCCAATTGTCATATTCGATATCTATGGAGGGCTTATATTGTCACTTTTTAGCTAAAAATTCTCAAAATTTAAGGACAAAGAGCACAGGGCAATGGTGATAGCCCCCTGATCTCTCAATCTGTCTAATATTAAGCAAACATTTAGTTTACAGGTAAATACAAACGTGACTAAAAGGAATTTGGGTACACTCTCTGTCTTTCATGTTTACGGAGCGCCCAAAGTGCCAGTTGGATATTCAAAATATATAGTGAAAACCTACCTGAGACCGCTTAAATGAAGGTGAGACCCCCCTGGTCTTTCAATGTCCATAAAATTAAATTAAATCATAGACCCTATATATATAAAGGCTGTATTAGAAGGATTTCCCAGAATATTGTCATTTTTAATATCTATGGAGGGCTTATATTGTCACTTTTTAGCTAAAAATTATCAAAATTTAAGGACAAAGGGCACAGGGCAAGGGTGATAGCCCCCTGATCTCTCAATCTTTCTAATAGTAAGCAGACATTTAGTCAATATGTAGATACAAACGTGACTAAAATGAATTTGGGTACACTTCCTGTCTTCCATGTTTACGGAGCGCCCAAAGTGCCAGTTGGATATTCAAAATATATAGCGAAAAACTAACCGAGACCGCTTAAATGAGGTTGAGACCCCCCTGGTTTTTCAATGTCCTTAAAATTCAACCAAAGCATTGACACTGTATATATAAAGGTTATAATAGAAGGATTGTTCAGAATAACGTCATCATCAATATCTACGAAGGGCTTAGATTGTCACTTTTCAGTCAAAAAATGACAAAATTTTAGGACAAAGGGCACAGGGTAATGGTGAGAGCCCCTGATCTCTCAATCTTTTTAATATTATGCAGACATTTAGTCAATAGGTAGAAACAAACGTGACTAAATTAATTTGGGTACATATCCTGTCTTCCATGTTTACGGAGCGCCCAAAGTGCCAGTTGGATATTCAAAATATATAGCGAAAACCTATCCGAGACCGCTTAAATGAGGTTGAGACCCCCCGGGTCTTTCAATGTCCTTAAAATTCAACCAAAGTATTGACACTGTATATATAAAGGTTATAATAGAAGGATTGTTCAGAATAACGTCATCATCAATATCTACGGAGGGCTTAGATTGTCACTTTTCAGTTAAAAAATTAAAAAATTTTAGGACAAAGGGCACAGGGTAATGGTGAGAGCCCCCTGATCTCTCAATCTTTCTAATATTATGCAGACATTTAGTCAATAGGTAGATACAAACGTGACTTAAATGAATTTGGGTACACTTTCTGTCTTCCATGTTTACGGAGCGCCCAAAGTGCCAGTTGGATATTCAAAATGTATAGCGAAAAACTATCCGAGACCGCTTAAATGAGGTTGAGACCCCCCTGGTCTTTCAATGTCCTTAAAATTCAACCAAAGTATTGACACTGTATATATAAAGGTTATAATAGAAGGATTCTTCAGAATAACGTCATCATCAATATCTACGGAGGGCTTAGATTGTCACTTTTCAGTCAAAAAATGGCAAAATTTTAGGACAAAGGGCACAGGGTAATGGTGAGAGCCCCCTGATCTCTCAATCTTTCTAATATTATGCAGACATTTAGTCAATAGGTAGATACAAACGTGACTAAAATGAATTTGGGTACACTTTCTGTCTTCCATGTTTACGGAGCGCCCAAAGTGCCAGTTGGATATTCAAAATATATAGCGAAAAACTATCTGAGACTGCTTAAATGAGGTTGAGACCCCCCTGGTCTTTCAATGTCCTTAATATTCAACTAAAGCATTGACACTGTATATATAAAGGTTATAATAGAAGGATTGTTCAGAATAACGTCATCATCAATATCTACGGAGGGCTTAGATTGTCACTTTTCAGTCAAAAAATGAAAAAAATTTAGGACAAAGGGCACAGGGTAATGGTGAGAGCCCCCTGATCTCTCAATCTTTCTAATATTATGCAGACATTTAGTCAATAGGTAGATACAAACGTGACTAAAATGAATTTGGGTACACTTCCTGTCTTCCATGTTTACGGAGCGCCCAAAGTGCCAGTCGGATATTCAAAATATATAGCGAAAAACTATCCGAGACCGCTTAAATGAGGTTGAGACCCCCTGGTTTTTCAAAGTCCTTAAAATTCAACCAAAGTATTGACCCTGTATATATTTCAAGGTTATAATAGAAGGATTGTTCAGAATAACGTCATCATCAATATCTACGGAGGGCTTAGATTGTCAATTTTCAGTCAAAAAATGACAAAATTTTAGGACAAAGGGCACAGGGTAATGGTGAGAGCCCCCTGATCTCTCAATCTTTCTAATATTATGCAGACATTTAGTCAATAGGTAGATACAAACGTGACTAAAATGAATTTGGGTACACTTTCTGTCTTCCATGTTTACGGAGCGCCCAAAGTGCCAGTTGGATATTCAAAATATATAGCGAAAAACTATCCGAGACCGCTTAAATGAGGTTGAGACCCCCCTGGTCTTCCATGTTTACGGAGCGCCCAAAGTGCCAGTTGGATATTCAAAATATATAGCGAAAAACTATCCGAGACCGCTTAAATGAGGTTGAGACCCCCCTGGTCTTTCAATGTCCTTAAAATTCAACCAAAGCATTGACACTGTATATATAAAGGTTATAATAGAAGGATTGTTCAGAATAACGTCATCATCAATATCTACGGAGGGCTTAGATTGTCACTTTTCAGTCAAAAAATTTAAAAAATTTAGGACAAAGGGCACAGGGTAATGGTGAGAGCCCCCTGGTCTCTCAATCTTTCTAATATTATGCAGACATTTAGTCAATAGGTAGATACAAACGTGACTAAAATGAATTTGGGTACACTTCCTGTCTTCTATGTTTACGGAGCGCCCAAAGTGCCAAAATACCTTTTAGTCACGTTTGTATCTACCTATTGACTAAATGTCTGTCAAATATTAGAAAGATTGAGAGATCAGGGGGCTCTCACCATTACCCTGTGCCCTTTGTCCTAAAATTTTGACATTTTTCGACTGAAAAGTGACAATCTTAGCCCTCCGAAGATATAGAAGATGACGTTATTCTGGTAAATCCATCTAATACAACCTTTATATATACAGAGTCAATGATTAGGTTGAATTTTACGGACATTGAAAGACCCGGGGGGTCTCAACCTCAATTAAGCGGTCTCGGGTAGGTTTTCGCTATATATTTTGAATATCCAACTGGCACTTTGGGCGCTCCGTAAACATAGAAAACAGGAAGTGTACCCAAATTCCTTTTACTCACGTTTGTATCTACCTATTGACTAAATGTCTGTCAAATATTAGAAAGATTGAGAGATCAGGGGGCTCTCACCATTACCCTGTGCCCTTTGTCCTAAAATTTTGACATTTTTCGACTGAAAAGTGACAATCTTAGCCCTCCGTAGATATAGAAGATGACGTTATTCTGGTAAATCCATCTAATACAACCTTTATATATACAGAGTCAATGATTAAGTTGAATTTTACGGACATTGAAAGACCCGGGGGGTCTCAACCTCAATTAAGCGGTCTCGGGTAGGTTTTCGCTATATATTTTGAATATCCAACTGGCACTTTGGGCGCTCCGTAAACATAGAAAACAGGAAGTGTACCCAAATTCCTTTTACTCACGTTTGTATCTACCTATTGACTAAATGTCTGTCAAATATTAGAAAGATTGAGAGATCAGGGGGCTCTCACCATTACCCTGTGCCCTTTGTCCTAAAATTTTGACATTTTTCGACTGAAAAGTGACAATCTTAGCCCTCCGTAGATATAGAAGATGACGTTATTCTGGTAAATCCATCTAATACAACCTTTATATATACAGAGTCAATGATTAGGTTGAATTTTACGGACATTGAAAGACCCGGGGGGTCTCAACCTCAATTAAGCGGTCTCGGGTAGGTTTTCGCTATATATTTTGAATATCCAACTGGCACTTTGGGCGCTCCGTAAACATAGAAAACAGGAAGTGTACCCAAATTCCTTTTAGTCACGTTTGTATCTACCTATTGACTAAATGTCTGTCAAATATTAGAAAGATTGAGAGATCAGGGGGCTCTCACCATTACCCTGTGCCCTTTGTCCTAAAATTTTGACATTTTTCGACTGAAAAGTGACAATCTTAGCCCTCCGTAGATATAGAAGATGACGTTATTCTGGTAAATCCATCTAATACAACCTTTATATATACAGACTCAATGATTAGGTTGAATTTTACGGACATTGAAAGACCCGGGGGGTCTCAACCTCAATTAAGCGGTCTCGGGTAGGTTTTCTCTATATATTTTGAATATCCAACTGGCACTTTGGGCGCTCCGTAAACATAGAAAACAGAAAGTGTACCCAAATTCCTTTTACTCACGTTTGTATCTACCTATTGACTAAATGTCTGTCAAATATTAGAAAGATTGAGAGATCAGGGGGCTCTCACCATTACCCTGTGCCCTTTGTCCTAAAATTTTGACATTTTTCGACTGAAAAGTGACAATCTTAGCCCTCCGTAGATATAGAAGATGACGTTATTCTGGTAAATCCATCTAATACAACCTTTATATATACAGAGTCAATGATTAGGTTGAATTTTACGGACATTGAAAGACCCGGGGGGTCTCAACCTCAATTAAGCGGTCTCGGGTAGGTTTTCGCTATATATTTTGAATATCCAACTGGCACTTTGGGCGCTCCGTAAACATAGAAAACAGGAAGTGTACCCAAATTCCTTTTACTCACGTTTGTATCTACCTATTGACTAAATGTCTGTTAAATATTAGAAAGATTGAGAGATCAGGGGGCTCTCACCATTACCCTGTGCCCTTTGTCCTAAAATTTTGACATTTTTCGACTGAAAAGTGACAATCTTAGCCCTCCGTAGATATAGAAGATGACGTTATTCTGGTAAATCCATCTAATACAACCTTTATATATACAGAGTCAATGATTAGGTTGAATTTTACGGACATTGAAAGACCCGGGGGGTCTCAACCTCAATTAAGCGGTCTCGGGTAGGTTTTCTCTATATATTTTGAATATCCAACTGGCACTTTGGGCGCTCCGTAAACATAGAAAACAGGAAGTGTACCCAAATTCCTTTTAGTCACGTTTGTATCTACCTATTGACTAAATGTCTGTCAAATATTAGAAAGATTGAGAGATCAGGGGGCTCTCACCATTACCCTGTGCCCTTTGTCCTAAAATTTTGACATTTTTCGACTGAAAAGTGACAATCTTAGCCCTCCGTAGATATAGAAGATGACGTTATTCTGGTAAATCCATCTAATACAACCTTTATATATACAGAGTCAATGATTAGGTTGAATTTTACGGACATTGAAAGACCCGGGGGGTCTCAACCTCAATTAAGCGGTCTCGGGTAGGTTTTCGCTATATATTTTGAATATCCAACTGGCACTTTGGGCGCTCCGTAAACATAGAAAACAGGAAGTGTACCCAAATTCCTTTTACTCACGTTTGTATCTACCTATTGACTAAATGTCTGTCAAATATTAGAAAGATTGAGAGATCAGGGGGCTCTCACCATTACCCTGTGCCCTTTGTCCTAAAATTTTGACATTTTTCGACTGAAAAGTGACAATCTTAGCCCTCCGTAGATATAGAAGATGACGTTATTCTGGTAAATCCATCTAATACAACCTTTATATATACAGAGTCAATGATTAGGTTGAATTTTACGGACATTGAAAGACCCGGGGGGTCTCAACCTCAATTAAGCGGTCTCGGGTAGGTTTTCTCTATATATTTTGAATATCCAACTGGCACTTTGGGCGCTCCGTAAACATAGAAAACAGGAAGTGTACCCAAATTCCTTTTAGTCACGTTTGTATCTACCTATTGACTAAATGTCTGTCAAATATTAGAAAGATTGAGAGATCAGGGGGCTCTCACCATTACCCTGTGCCCTTTGTCCTAAAATTTTGACATTTTTCGACTGAAAAGTGACAATCTTAGCCCTCCGTAGATATAGAAGATGACGTTATTCTGGTAAATCCATCTAATACAACCTTTATATATACAGAGTCAATGATTAGGTTGAATTTTACGGACATTGAAAGACCTGGGGGGTCTCAACCTCAATTAAGCGGTCTCGGGTAGGTTTTCGCTATATATTTTGAATATCCAACTGGCACTTTGGGCGCTCCGTAAACATAGAAAACAGGAAGTGTACCCAAATTCCTTTTACTCACGTTTGTATCTACCTATTGACTAAATGTCTGTCAAATATTAGAAAGATTGAGAGATCAGGGGGCTCTCACCATTACCCTGTGCCCTTTGTCCTAAAATTTTGACATTTTTCGACTGAAAAGTGACAATCTTAGCCCTCCGTAGATATAGAAGATGACGTTATTCTGGTAAATCCATCAAATACAACCTTTATATATACAGAGTCAATGATTAGGTTGAATTTTACGGACATTGAAAGACCCGGGGGGTCTCAACCTCAATTAAGCGGTCTCGGGTAGGTTTTCTCTATATATTTTGAATATCCAACTGGCACTTTGGGCGCTCCGTAAACATAGAAAACAGGAAGTGTACCCAAATTCCTTTTAGTCACGTTTGTATCTACCTATTGACTAAATGTCTGTCAAATATTAGAAAGATTGAGAGATCAGGGGGCTCTCACCATTACCCTGTGCCCTTTGTCCTAAAATTTTGACATTTTTCGACTGAAAAGTGACAATCTTAGCCCTCCGTAGATATAGAAGATGACGTTATTCTGGTAAATCCATCTAATACAACCTTTATATATACAGAGTCAATGATTAGGTTGAATTTTACGGACATTGAAAGACCCGGGGGGTCTCAACCTCAATTAAGCGGTCTCGGGTAGGTTTTCGCTATATATTTTGAATATCCAACTGGCACTTTGGGCGCTCCGTAAACATAGAAAACAGGAAGTGTACCCAAATTCCTTTTACTCACGTTTGTATCTACCTATTGACTAAATGTCTGTCAAATATTAGAAAGATTGAGAGATCAGGGGGCTCTCACCATTACCCTGTGCCCTTTGTCCTAAAATTTTGACATTTTTCGACTGAAAAGTGACAATCTTAGCCCTCCGTAGATATAGAAGATGACGTTATTCTGGTAAATCCATCTAATACAACCTTTATATATACAGAGTCAATGATTAGGTCGAATTTTACGGACATTTAAAGACCCGGGGGGTCTCAACCTCAATTAAGCGGTCTCGGGTAGGTTTTCGCTATATATTTTGAATATCTAACTGGCACTTTGGGCGCTCCGTAAACATAGGAAAACAGGAAGTGTACCCAAATTCCTTTTAGTCACGTTTGTATCTACCTATTGACTAAATGTCTGTCAAATATTAGAAAGATTGAGAGATCAGGGGGCTCTCACCATTACCCTGTGCCCTTTGTCCTAAAATTTTGACATTTTTCGACTGAAAAGTGACAATCTTAGCCCTCCGTAGATATAGAAGATGACGTTATTCTGGTAAATCCATCTAATACAACCTTTATATATACAGAGTCAATGATTAGGTTGAATTTTACGGACATTGAAAGACCCGGGGGGTCTCAACCTCAATTAAGCGGTCTCGGGTAGGTTTTCGCTATATATTTTGAATATCCAACTGGCACTTTGGGCGCTCCGTAAACATAGAAAACAGGAAGTGTACCCAAATTCCTTTTACTCACGTTTGTATCTACCTATTGACTAAATGTCTGTCAAATATTAGAAAGATTGAGAGATCAGGGGGCTCTCACCATTACCCTGTGCCCTTTGTCCTAAAATTTTGACATTTTTCGACTGAAAAGTGACAATCTTAGCCCTCCGTAGATATAGAAGATGACGTTATTCTGGTAAATCCATCTAATACAACCTTTATATATACAGAGTCAATGATTAGGTTGAATTTTACGGACATTGAAAGACCCGGGGGGTCTCAACCTCAATTAAGCGGTCTCGGGTAGGTTTTCTCTATATATTTTGAATATCCAACTGGCACTTTGGGCGCTCCGTAAACATAGAAAACAGGAAGTGTACCCAAATTCCTTTTAGTCACGTTTGTATCTACCTATTGACTAAATGTCTGTCAAATATTAGAAAGATTGAGAGATCAGGGGGCTCTCACCATTACCCTGTGCCCTTTGTCCTAAAATTTTGACATTTTTCGACTGAAAAGTGACAATCTTAGCCCTCCGTAGATATAGAAGATGACGTTATTCTGGTAAATCCATCTAATACAACCTTTATATATACAGAGTCAATGATTAGGTTGAATTTTACGGACATTGAAAGACCCGGGGGGTCTCAACCTCAATTAAGCGGTCTCGGGTAGGTTTTCGCTATATATTTTGAATATCCAACTGGCACTTTGGGCGCTCCGTAAACATAGAAAACAGGAAGTGTACCCAAATTCCTTTTACTCACGTTTGTATCTACCTATTGACTAAATGTCTGTCAAATATTAGAAAGATTGAGAGATCAGGGGGCTCTCACCATTACCCTGTGCCCTTTGTCCTAAAATTTTGACATTTTTCGACTGAAAAGTGACAATCTTAGCCCTCCGTAGATATAGAAGATGACGTTATTCTGGTAAATCCATCTAATACAACCTTTATATATACAGAGTCAATGATTAGGTCGAATTTTACGGACATTGAAAGACCCGGGGGGTCTCAACCTCAATTAAGCGGTCTCGGGTAAGTTTTCGCTATATATTTTGAATATCTAACTGGCACTTTGGGCGCTCCGTAAACATAGGAAAACAGGAAGTGTACCCAAATTCCTTTTAGTCACGTTTGTATCTACCTATTGACTAAATGTCTGTCAAATATTAGAAAGATTGAGAGATCAGGGGGCTCTCACCATTACCCTGTGCCCTTTGTCCTAAAATTTTGACATTTTTCGACTGAAAAGTGACAATCTTAGCCCTCCGTAGATATAGAAGATGACGTTATTCTGGTAAATCCATCTAATACAACCTTTATATATACAGAGTCAATGATTAGGTTGAATTTTACGGACATTGAAAGACCCGGGGGGTCTCAACCTCAATTAAGCGGTCTCGGGTAGGTTTTCTCTATATATTTTGAATATCCAACTGGCACTTTGGGCGCTCCGTAAACATAGAAAACAGGAAGTGTACCCAAATTCCTTTTAGTCACGTTTGTATCTACCTATTGACTAAATGTCTGTCAAATATTAGAAAGATTGAGAGATCAGGGGGCTCTCACCATTACCCTGTGCCCTTTGTCCTAAAATTTTGACATTTTTCGACTGAAAAGTGACAATCTTAGCCCTCCGTAGATATAGAAGATGACGTTATTCTGGTAAATCCATCTAATACAACCTTTATATATACAGAGTCAATGATTAGGTTGAATTTTACGGACATTGAAAGACCCGGGGGGTCTCAACCTCAATTAAGCGGTCTCGGGTAGGTTTTCGCTATATATTTTGAATATCCAACTGGCACTTTGGGCGCTCCGTAAACATAGAAAACAGGAAGTGTACCCAAATTCCTTTTACTCACGTTTGTATCTACCTATTGACTAAATGTCTGTCAAATATTAGAAAGATTGAGAGATCAGGGGGCTCTCACCATTACCCTGTGCCCTTTGTCCTAAAATTTTGACATTTTTCGACTGAAAAGTGACAATCTTAGCCCTCCGTAGATATAGAAGATGACGTTATTCTGGTAAATCCATCTAATACAACCTTTATATATACAGAGTCAATGATTAGGTTGAATTTTACGGACATTGAAAGACCCGGGGGGTCTCAACCTCAATTAAGCGGTCTCGGGTAGGTTTTCTCTATATATTTTGAATATCCAACTGGCACTTTGGGCGCTCCGTAAACATAGAAAACAGGAAGTGTACCCAAATTCCTTTTAGTCACGTTTGTATCTACCTATTGACTAAATGTCTGTCAAATATTAGAAAGATTGAGAGATCAGGGGGCTCTCACCATTACCCTGTGCCCTTTGTCCTAAAATTTTGACATTTTTCGACTGAAAAGTGACAATCTTAGCCCTCCGTAGATATAGAAGATGACGTTATTCTGGTAAATCCATCTAATACAACCTTTATATATACAGAGTCAATGATTAGGTTGAATTTTACGGACATTGAAAGACCCGGGGGGTCTCAACCTCAATTAAGCGGTCTCGGGTAGGTTTTCGCTATATATTTTGAATATCCAACTGGCACTTTGGGCGCTCCGTAAACATAGAAAACAGGAAGTGTACCCAAATTCCTTTTACTCACGTTTGTATCTACCTATTGACTAAATGTCTGTCAAATATTAGAAAGATTGAGAGATCAGGGGGCTCTCACCATTACCCTGTGCCCTTTGTCCTAAAATTTTGACATTTTTCGACTGAAAAGTGACAATCTTAGCCCTCCGTAGATATAGAAGATGACGTTATTCTGGTAAATCCATCTAATACAACCTTTATATATACAGAGTCAATGATTAGGTCGAATTTTACGGACATTGAAAGACCCGGGGGGTCTCAACCTCAATTAAGCGGTCTCGGGTAGGTTTTCGCTATATATTTTGAATATCTAACTGGCACTTTGGGCGCTCCGTAAACATAGGAAAACAGGAAGTGTACCCAAATTCCTTTTAGTCACGTTTGTATCTACCTATTGACTAAATGTCTGTCAAATATTAGAAAGATTGAGAGATCAGGGGGCTCTCACCATTACCCTGTGCCCTTTGTCCTAAAATTTTGACATTTTTCGACTGAAAAGTGACAATCTTAGCCCTCCGTAGATATAGAAGATGACGTTATTCTGGTAAATCCATCTAATACAACCTTTATATATACAGAGTCAATGATTAGGTTGAATTTTACGGACATTGAAAGACCCGGGGGGTCTCAACCTCAATTAAGCGGTCTCGGGTAGGTTTTCGCTATATATTTTGAATATCCAACTGGCACTTTGGGCGCTCCGTAAACATAGAAAACAGGACGTGTACCCAAATTCCTTTTACTCACGTTTGTATCTACCTATTGACTAAATGTCTGTCAAATATTAGAAAGATTGAGAGATCAGGGGGCTCTCACCATTACCCTGTGCCCTTTGTCCTAAAATTTTGACATTTTTCGAATGATTTTTTTTTTTTTTTTTTCTGGCTTTCCATATATATTTCTATTTATAGTTATAAATATTTCTAGAGTTATGGGTTTTTCATTTTGTCTTAAGAAATATTATACACAAAAGTACATCTTTGAAGTCGTTTTATTGACAAAACTCTATATTACATTAAGGCAAATATGTAACATGGAAAAGGGTTTATATTCGGAAATTACGACGAGAAATTACGACAGCTTGAAAAGGTCATTTAACGATTTCCTACGAATCTTATCAATCTTTTTCAATATGAAAATCATGCTTTTTATGTTATCAAGTATTTAATTTTCTTGTAATTTTTTCACTTAATTTTGAATATCAAACTGGCTGCTAGCAGCCGATTGGATATTGAATATCGAATAACGAATAACGAACCGGCTGCTAACTTCACATTATGAGGCAGGCATTACCTGTAAATGGGGACGAAGTCTGTATGAATTATTTTTTGTAACTTAAATATTTGTTAAAAAAAACCACGGAAATACCGTAACGTTTCCAATTTTGGTTCTGTTGGTAGGGATTAAAGTTGTGACGTTATTCAAATTATGACGTCATATGCAATGTAAACAAAGAAACGCTATCATCAGGTAACGTTTTTTCCACGTTTTTTCATATCAAGGAATTATTAAAAATGAAATTTGTATTGCGTTCCTTCCTATTTATATATACTAGACTGACAAATATATAAAATATGTCAAAGATTCATACAAACGACACCGGAAAAAGGAAGTACATTGTACATTTCTGCGCAGGTCCGGGATTTCAAAACATGACATAAAAAGAATTGAACGATTTTGAGTTCATTAGTACAATGAAAAATTCGGGAAATTTTCCCGAATTTTTTTTTTTATTGAATTTTCTACTGTTATTGGGGACAACGTCCCCATATAAATAGTGTAAAAATATGCAAGTGTTCGGTAAACAGGAAGTTGTCGAGTGATGAATCTGAAAATGCATCACACGGTATAGCTGACTTATATAAATCCTGAAACCAAATTTCAGAAAACCTTATATTGTAGTTCCTGAGAAAAATGTGACGAAAATTTTCAACTTGGCTATCATGTGTAAAATCATACAAGTGTTCGGTAAACAGGAAGTTGTCAAGTGATCAATCTGAAAACGCATCACACGGTATAGCTGGCTTAGATAAACCCTGAAACCAAATGTCAGAAATCCTTGTATTGTAGTTCCTGAGAAAAATGCAACGAAAAATATTCATGGTACGGACGGACGGACGGACTGACTGACGGACTGACGGAAGGACAGACAGAGGTAAAAAAAGTATCCCCCCTTTTTAAAGCGGGGGTATAAATATTAAACAGACTATACAACTATATCATATTATACTTTATCCCAAATTATAATAAAACTATATTTCTAATATCCTAGCTTTTGTTACCTAGATTAATTTATTTCTTAAATTTGACAGCAATACATCAAACTACATAATGACCTGGGATTCAGTGATATCAATATATTACTAAGATAGCTGTACAGTTTGATGAAAATTCAAGTTAATTTGAAAAAGTAATGAAAAATATTGAAGTGTACTATCTGAATATAGTGCAAACTGCAAAGTCTAGCTTTATTTACCTAGATTTTAATTTTTAAAATTGACAAAAATACATTAAACTTCTTACAACCTGGGATTCAGTAAGATCAATAAATTACTAAGGCAGCTGTATCGTTTGATAAAAATCCAAGTTGATTTGATAAAGTAAAACAAAAAAGTGTACTATTCTAGCTTTTTTTTACCTAGATTAGTTTAGTTCTTAAATTAAAGACTAGTCGAGTAAAATGTGAGCTTGATTATATGTAGACGAAACGCGCGTCTGGCGTATATACAAAATTTATTCGTGGTATCTATGGTTTATTTACTGATCGAGCACAACATCTGGTATTTTGAAACTAACGAAATACTTGTATTCATTATGTTGTAAAGTTTTGGACTTTACAGACTGTTACAGCCTATCCATATGGATAAATGTATAGTTGCCCTTATTGTTTCTAGGCAGTGGCTATTCGTCCGGCTAGCCGGACAAATAGTCAAAAATGTCTATTCATCCGGCAAGCCGGACAAATAGCATTTTTACGGTTTTTTGCTATTTGTCCGGCCAAAAATATAATGATGGAGATATAGCATCGTGTTTTGAAGGTTTTAAATAAAGCACGAGTTGTTTTAAAATAATTATATTGTCTAACATCGTTCTATGAAAAAGAACTCATTCTAATAAAAAAAAAAGATACAAAAAAACTATACATTTGATTCAGATTTTTTTTATTCTAATATTCTAAAGGAATTTGGGTAGGAGAGGGGGGTGGCGGGGTGGGGGATGATTCTCTCTTTTGTAGTTCTGCCTATGAATTTCATGTAAGGTAAATAGTCGGGCCAATCATTATTGGCTTTATATGATTATGCACGATTCTTCATTTAAATTGTTCGGTGATTTTTAATTCATAGGAAATTAGAGAAAAGGGCAGATACGTGCAACCTGTCCCCAAAAGTAGGATTGTGTTTTCGATAAGATTGTTTTAGAAAAAAATGTGTATTAGATACAACAGAAAAAAGGGGGTACCCCAACCCTGGTGTCTTATTGATTCCCAGTCAAGGCATATCAGTATGTTCATATATCTCCGTTGTAGTATAACTTGAAAATAATGCATCCAAGTAAGTTTGATATAGTTTTTTTTTCCGAATGCGTTTTGTCTCCATAAGCATGATAAGGTAAATGGGGTTAAATCATCAATAATTATTTCACTGTGATTTCAGGCTTATTCCTCACAGTTAACATGTACACGCTATTGTTCTGGAATCACTCCTATATACATTTGTTTAAAGCAATCACATTCTCTCAGGTTTACTCTATGACATCTTTAAATATAAATCACGATCTCCAATTCTCAAAACGTCCATTGCATACGCGTGTGTGTTATCCGACACCGCGTGTGTTATCCGACACCTCATCCGGGACACTTTCCGCGTCACATGATACTTTTATTGATATTGAAGATTTGCGCATCCGCAGACGGATGGCCGGACGAATAGAGATTTTTAACTATTCGTCCGGCTAGCCGGACGAATAGACACTCCGTTGTTTCTATTGTAACTTCCAAATCACTTGTAAAGATGTGATCGACGGTTATGATAACCACTTACTTGTTATGTATGATGCGAGGGGACAACATTTACTTAATTCATTCTTTTTTTGGGTTTTTTTTTCACTCCAAGAAAAGGTTGAAGGTGTAAATGAAATGCAATTACCATTAGAACATTAAGTGTAATCATCCGAACAAAACGTTATGTGGTACAGTTGATTTTTATTGGAAAGTTTTCGTATCTGCCATTTTCAAATTTAGCCGTATTTTGCACAACCTTTTGTAATTTAATTCCTCAATGCTTTTCTGTTTTGTACTTGTTTGAATTTATATTTTTATTATCTAAACGTCACTGATGTGTCGTGTGCAGATTAAACCCGTTTCTGATGTATTAAATTATAGGACTGGTACCTTTGATAACTATATACATTACTGGGTCGAAGCAAATGCTGGTGGACGTTTCGTCCCCGAGGGTATCACCATCCCCGTAGTCAGCGGTGTTGTCATGAATATCAATTACATGGTCATTTTTTTTTTATCATTTGCTGTTTCCAAAGCTGAGAGTGTTTCGAAATACTTTGGATTTTCTTATCCCAGGCGTTGATTTCCTTAGTCGTATTTGAAGCCACTTTTTGTAATTTTGGTTCCTCAATGCTCTTCAATTTTTGACATATTTGGTTAATAACTATTTTGAACTGAGCGTCCCTGATAAGTAGACGAAACGTGCGTCTGGCGTATTTAATCATAAGCCTGCTACCTGTGGTATGGTTCGAGTTGTTTATTCTTTAGTGTTATATGTTGTGTCATGTGCACTATTGTTTATCTATTTGTCTTTTTTTCATTTTTAGCTATGGCGTTGTCAGTTTATTATCGATTTATGAGTTTGACTGTCCCTCTGGTATCTTTCGTCCCTCTTTGATAACTATTCAAATACTAGTACCTCTTTATTTTCATATACGTTACCGATGCATGTAATTACCCTTGAAAAATTCAAAGCGTTGCTGTTCATTGTTGTCTTTTAAAAAGTGTACCTATCATTCATTTACCGTATTTTGAAATGTATCGATAAAGATTTGTTATCAAAATTGAATAAATGTACACTTTCAGCATTTTGCAAAATGTCTTCCATCAGTCAGTTATCAACCAAGCATCTATACTATTAAACGAGAAGACCTCATTTTGGGTGTCGCTTCTCTTCTTTCCACATTAAATTAATCAACACGGTTCTGTGTCCTATAGGTACAGTGCATATTGCCATTTGTCATCCATTCATATGATTATTCAGATTGAGTTATTTTTGAAGAAAAACAAGAAAAAAGGCATCCGGATATTGTCCCGTCATTGGACGAAATTTTAAGTCAGATTAGACTTCCGGTTTACTTTTTTTCTGTAGACTTTGAACATATACAAAGAATAAAGTGTATTTTCAGAATTCTATCTGCTATCATTTTCAAGTTTACTATCCACGGCAGTCACAGAGTTTATTAAATAGAGAGGGTCTGTATACTATATCAATGACCACTATGGATCGATTAGTAAACTTAGAATTGAAAGTAAATACACTATATTTATATAGTAATGTATTATGAATGTTCATAATATACAGATAAGCGCTAAAAATATTCATGTGAACTTTTGATACCTTTTCTGAAATTCTCCAGTCATTAAATCTTTTACAAAATTTATTGATTACAAAAAAAAGAAGATGTGGTATGATTGCCATGTTGAGACAACTCTCCACCCACAAGATACCAATATGACACAGATTTTAACAACAATAGGTTACCGTACGACCTTCAACAACGAGCAAAGCCCATACCGCATACTCAGCTTTAAAAGGTCCCGAACTGACAATGTAAAACAATTCAAACCAGAAAACTAGAGGCCTTATTTATGTATAAAAAAATGAACGAAAAACAAATATGTAACACATAAACAATTAACAACCACTGAATTACAGGCTCCTTACTTGAATGTTCATAACATACTAAATGTATGTTCATATTGAAATTGATAGAAAACCAAAAAATTGGAATATTGGAAATAATGCTTTCTGTTGCACAAACATCTCAGCTTAATCAAATATGTTTCGAATTTAAGGTCAATGCTATTTGTATATAATGTATATCAGAGCATTTTGCTTTAAATAAAACAGTCAGTAAAAAAGAGGATATTCAAAATCGTGATTGTTCATAGGAACATTCTTTATTGTTCTAGAAAGTTCTTGCGTGATTTCTTCATTGAAGGTTATTGCCTTTGATTTGTTTTCATATTTCATGTGTCCCCTCGTAGTATTTAAATCGCTGTTTTATCTATTGTGTCTAAGTTTTTACGTAAGTCATCAGCATTCATATGATTAGCCATTCTTTAATATCTTTTTCAAAACTTACCATGGATTTGTCATATCCCTCTTTCTCTCTTATATTCTCTCGACTGAATTATAACGATTGTGGTTCATAATAGATTTTTTAAAATACCAAAGACACTGCTGATGACTCTAGAAGAGTAGAAACTGTTTACATTTCAGTTTCTTTCTAATTTCGTGTTGCTTATTCTTTAGTTTTCAATGTAGTATTTTGTTAACTTATGATTATGTTTCAAACTTTTTTCCTTCCTTTCTTTGTATCTCAATTAATAGCTTTTAAGAGCACCTTTGTATTTTCTGCTTCCTTTCTGATATAAATCAGTCATCAGCATTCATATGATTAGCCATTCTTGAATATCTTTTTCAAAACTTACCATGGATTTGTCATATCCCTCTTTCTCTCTTATATTCTCTCGACTGAATTTTAACGATTGTGGTTCATAATAGATTTTTTAAAATACCAAAGACACTGCTGATGACTCTAGAAGAGAGAAACTGTTTACATTTCAGTTTCTTTCTAATTTCGTGTTGCTTATTCTTTAGTTTTCAATGTAGTATTTTGTTAACTTATGATTATGTTTCAAACTTTTTTCCTTCCTTTCTTTGTATCTCAATTAATAGTTTTTAAGATCACCTTTGTATTTTCTGCTTCCTTTCTGATATAAATTACTGTAAATTATGTGAAATAAAACGACACGTATCAGATTAATTTGTTATTCTAATGACAGCTTTATAATTATTTTATTTTATATCTAGAAAGAAGAACCGGATGCACTAGTATGAGTACTTTCTGACATGAACTTCTCGTCGTGACAAGAATGTTGTTGATAATTACATTTTGTCTCTTAGCAGGTAACACCCTTAACTTATGAAACGTTTTATAAAACCTTTGCTTTGCTTCCTTCATTAACATTTTGGGGATCTATAACATACCAGTTATAAAATTGATCAAATTTTAACTGATTATAAAAATAAAATGGATAGAGAATAATTGAATGTCATTCCGCAAAAACAGTATGTACTTTTAATATGAAAATATAAAAATCAAAGGTATAGAGATGATAGCTAAAGTGAAATCACCAAATACTGAACCTCGATTAGACACAAGTAAATCATACTTATGAAGTCTTCTCCATAATGCAATATAAAGTAACAATAATAGTATACTATAATGGACATGCATATAAAACAAACAGTGTATACGATATAATACTAGCTTTCATAGGTAAACAAAGAGGAGAGAAAGTAAAAAGAGAAAAAGAAAGTTTGAAAAATCGTATAATTCTGTGACGATGACTTGTGAATTGATGACAACGATGACGTTCCGTGTCAGTAATAATAACGCTCTATCAAGGCATAAGAAATCTGTTTGACCTTTTTATGAAATTTTGAACATGTTTGAAAATTTGAATATTTGTTCGTTCGAATGTTCCGAGTGTCAGCAAATTAATAGTTTGGAATCTAAGACAAAGTTTTCAGATAACCTGTTAAGGTTATGGAATAAACCACTTTCTAGTTCATCCGTCACCGGAAACAACTCGTCAATTATACGCGCCTTTATGACGTTATTTACTAGATAGAGGGGGTTGCCTGTATCCCTGCCCTATTTACGTTCATCAAGCGTCTTATTGATCGTCATTGTGCACGATAAACTAGAAATAATGGTTGTTCTGTAAATACTTAATGATAATTCCCTAATGACAGCAATGCTGATTGTTAATTTTGAGAATTCCAATTTGCCGAAAAATTCGTACAATATAGAATTATAGTTTTCCAACCACTCGCTCAACATTGGAATGGAAGTGACGACGCCCCTAAACGCACAAATGACGTTCACTAAAATCAGAGTCTTTGACGGAAATGCATCGAGCTCGAAAGTTGTCTATAAGGTTTTTCTACATAGTGTGTAATTTGTGCAAACGAAGAAGTAATGGTAGACATCCTCAATATCGGACCCACTAAGGCAAGAAGGATCATTTATAATGTTAGCTCTAAATTGGTCATTGTTTACGAATGAAGCGGAACATCGCAATTGCGTTTAGATAATATTTAATTTCCTTGGGCCGTACAAATAAAACGTTTCAATTTTACATAATAGACTATCGCTTTTTATTTCTTTCTTAAATTTAGAAATATAGTCGACACTGCGAATTTTTGGATCAAGTTTATTCCATTCACGTATAGAAGAGAGAATAAACGATTTAGTTGTAAGGGAAATTCTACAAAATGGAACAATAATATCATGACCATTTCTCAACGGGTAGTTGATAGTACTTTGTACACAAGGAGGTACAAGATTACATAGATATTCTGATGCATGCTTTTTGTTCATGTTATAAAACATTTGTAATCTTCTTCTTTCAAAAAGAAATTTCTAGCCAACCTCAATTTCAATAACAGAATGTTTACTCTATGTACTTTTTTGTCATACACAATATTAAATACATATGTGTTATAAAATATTGGTGTAAGAAAAACATCAGGGTATTCCTTTTTTCTTGGTGTATATATCAAATATATTTAAATTTTATTGCAGAGTTAGCATTTTCTGCGATTCCTTGTTTAACATGGGAAATGACTCCTGGTAAACTGGACATCATTTGCAGACTGGAGACTGTAGGTGTACCTGTTTCAATTAATGATACGTTTGAACAAGAACAAGGAAAATGTAAATTCAAAGATGCTTCCGCAAAATGTTCATCTGTAAATAAACTTACAAATATAACAGCCAGCTATTTAAAGAAGGAAGTAAAGTTATCAATAACAAACGTGACTAGAAGCCTTGTCAACGGTGAATGGAGTTGTATCCAGGGAAAACAAACATTGAAAACTCTGATTACGCCATTAGCAGGTAATATTCTCATTATGTATTGTTTACGCTACATAGCTTTTGTGAATACGTGATTAGAAAACATAGCTTCTATTCAAATTATCAAACAAGTTAATCCTTTTATTTATATGACCCAATGTGTATACTTTATTAAAAACAAATAGACTCTATATCAAGGGAAGAATCAAAATCATGAGTCGAATTAAAAAAGACCAAATAATGAAAAACGAAAGGGCAGAGTAAAAAACAAAAACAGCAATCAAAAATAAAAAGAACACATTACACAAAACACTTAAACCTCGGTGGCACAAAAGTTAACAAAAGGCATTATTTCTTTTACTTTCATAATGATGGAAGTCATCTGATGTTGAGACAGATCAATAAGAATTGACCTTGAGTAAAAAAAGTGGGAACAACACATCTAGTAATTTCATGCGCCCGAAGCGTTTTTCTGTATATAGCTTCATCAGAAACGTTCAAAGCCAAATCTGTAGTAAACAGGAAATAGCAATGTTTGTCTGTTAATCACAAAATCACTATACATTTATGTATTAACAAGATGTTTAAAATTACCTTCATGTATACGATTTCGGGAGCTGCGTCTTGAAACCAGAAGTAGCACATTTTCTTGCTATATCAACCAAAAATAAACAGAAATCATATAAATGAAACATTGTATATAAAGTGGTTATTCTCTTTGACATTATTATTACGAATAACGCTTTTATCATTTCGGGTTAAATCCACCACAAGAAATAGACTGAACCTCCCATTCAAATAAGTTTGATTGTAAATATGAGCATGTTTAAATTCATAACTGTCAATACATTTTTATGTTACCACTACATACTACTTGCATTATAAGTTATTCCTATTTTTCGGATTCGGAGTCCGGCAGTTTTTGCGCCTGTCCCAAGTCAGGAGCCTCTGGTCTTTGTTAGTCTTGTTTTATTTTAATTTTGGTTTCTTGTGTACAATTTGGAAATTAGTATGGCGTTCATTATCACTGAACTAGTATATATTTGTTTAGGGGCCGGCTGAAGGACGCCTCCGGGTGCGGGAATTTCTCAAACGCTACATTGAAGACCTGTTGGTGACCTTCTGCTGTTGTTTTTTTTCTTTTGTCGGGTTGTTGTCTCTTTGACACATTCCCCATTTCCATTCTCAATTTTATCTCTAGTAGTTAAGGCTAAAACTGTTGTATTAAATTAATGTTTATCAAAAATACCATAATGTAATACGCCAGGCGCGCTTTTTTTCTCCATAAAACTCATCAGTGACGAAAAGATCAAAATAGTTATAAAACCAAACAAGTACAAAGTTAAAGAGCGTTGAGGACCCAAAATTCCAAAAATATGTGCCAAATACATCTAAAGTAATCTTTTCCTGTGATAACAAAATTCTTAGTCTTTTGAAAAATTCAAAGTTTTGTAACAGGAATTTTTTACAAATGACCATATAATTGATATTCCTGTCAACACCGAAGTGCTAAATACTGGGCTGGTGATACCCTCAGGGACGAAACGTCTATCAGCAGTAGTAGTTATCAAATGTACCAGGATTATAATTAAATACGCCTGACGCGTGTTTCGTCTCCTTAAGTCTCATATTGCCTGTAGTGTATATTTCGATAATAGGACTGAATGCAAACGTTTTTCTTCAAACTGAAGATATCATGAAAAACAATGAGCCCTCAATGAGCAAAATGTCATTAAATTGGTACTAGTAATACAATCACACATTAGGATGTTCAGTCTTCTGTGTGAAAATGACAGCTATTTAAGGACTGCTTTTATAGTTTTATACTGCATTTCAATGTTATATTTAACATTGCCATAAAAGCGGAAGGTTTGGCATTCCACAAAACCAGGTTCAACCTTTTTCCTGTACCAATTTAGGAAAATTGTCATCTTATATTATAGTTCGTTTCTGTTTGTGATACATTTTAATGTTGTGTTTCTTTTGTGTCGTTGTTCTCTTATATTTGATGCGTTTCCCTCAGATTTAGTTTGTAACCCGAATTTTTTTTGTTTGGGTTTTTTTTTCTGAATCGATTTATGAGCTTCGAAAGTAGGTACACTACTATTACTTTATTTGATTGATAGATTGAAAAATAGCGCAACTTAAAAAGTAGAAAAAAGCAAAGATAGCGTTTTTGTTATTGAGATAGAATCAATTAATTGTTGCAGAAAATGATTCTCTCTAGATTTTTCATACATTTAACATTGGCACCTTTGTTCTTTTGAAATTTATTAGAAACAACAAGAATTTTATAAGCTGTTATAAAAGGACTTTTAAACATTATATCATTTTTTTTTATTAGCCAACCTGAGTAAAACTATATGAATCCGAAGCGGGTATCTTTAATCGAATTGTTCAGTTCTGTCTCATTTATTTTATTGATTATGTCTGTTTAGTTCACGAATCAATCTGAAGAAAAAGTGAAAACATTCTGACAGTGACCAATATTTGTTCTGAATTTATTTGTTGTAAATAGGAATTATCTGGTCAACGGAAGTGGTCTTGACTGGGAACATAAGCCAGTATCAAAGCAGTATGAAAACAGTTAATTTGTCGTGTTTTTCCTGTCGAGAACCTCATGGAAATCATGTAGAATTTCTTATGAATCATAATTCTGTAGACAACGTGAGATATGATCATGTCACAAAAAGATGTTTACACAAAGATGGTGAATGCAGACCTGACCAATGTTCATGTTCAAACAGTGGCAACTTGTTTTACTATACATTTGAGTTGAAGGCTATTACCACGGATATCAGCTTCTCTTGTGGCATGAGATTTGTTGATAAATTGATATCAACAAGATTTTCAAAGTTTTCAAGTGTGATTTATGATGAAAAAGGTAAGATAAAAAGTCATATCAAAACATTACCAAGTTAAAATCACTGCAAGGAACAATGTTACCTTTTACTGCATGATCTTAATAAAAGTGTAATTGTTTACAGTTGTAACGTAAAGTTAATAACATGCAGTCAATAACACAAATTTCCTGTTATTTCAACTTAAGGCTCAAAATAGGGGTGTCAGATTTGTAGGCTAATAAGGGTGAGACAATATAAAACAAATATAGATTTGCTCTTTATCTAATTAATGTAGTTTGTAATTCAAACACATCCACTCTGTTATGATAACTCATCACAAAATAAGGGTATTTTAATTTGCACATATTTATTTTTTTAAGTCAAGTGCATATTTAATAATGGTTAAAGTATTCTCATTTTGTGTGTGTGTATATCTTAACATAATCTGTTTCCTATTAATTTATTAGCATGGTCAGGAATTCAAAAAAAGTTTCCCCTTGCCGAAGCAATTAATAGCAAAACTTCATCAAATTTCTTCACCAGTATCTCAACAAAGCACATGTGTACGCTACAAAAAAAGTAATAATCTTACTACGAAACATTTGCTTAAACACTCAACCGAAATACCCGAATCTATATATATATAACTTTTTTCTTAACGAAGGTATAAAGACAGATCATGTTGACATACATCTGTTTCTTTGGTCTTTAAAACAAAAGGCATCTGTATATTTTAATACTTGTATTGCTTGTTATGAATATTGATACAAATAGCATAGTATTGAACAATGCAAGCCAACAAGGGAAAGAAAAATGTAATTATTGTCTAATAGAATTTTTGGTTTTTACAAATAATTTAGATACATGAAAGAAAATCAGGTGCCACATTTTGTTGTTCTAGATTCTTCTGTTTTGTAATATGTAAATGTTGATGTGTCATCTTCTTATGGTGTTATTTTCGTTGGTTGATAAAGATGCCGGTGTGCATTTATGTGGCACGGATAAGCGAATTCGTATAGGACTAAGTCCATTTTGCTGCGTACATGTGTGCTTTGAAAGGGCTAGGAATACTTGTGAAAAATATTGACAAAGTTTAGGTGTTAGTGGCTCGACTTTGAACAAATCTCGTACATGAGTCTACTCATCATTTGAGTTTGCTCCATGTTTTGGTGCATAAAGCCATAGCTACAGAATGACTTCTTCCTCACCATGGTTGTAACTTAAAAGGAAACAAAGCATGTTAAGTGTAGAGAAAAAACATTTCAAAGGTAATATTTCTTTTAACAGCATTAAAAGCACATTACTCTGAAAAAAACCTGAAGTACAGGTAAAATGAATAATTCAATTTTGTGATGAGTCTTCATAACGTTGCAGCTAAGATAAATAGAAACTATTAAGACTGATTATTAGGCAAATCTAGCATTGCCTTAATCCCATAAGAAACCACACACGACATATTTCGGTGAACAGTAACCTATTAAGGTTAACTGGAGAAAATAAATATGGTATCTACAGGTCTTTTTCCGACCGGCAGTAAATCCCGTGCAAAAGTGAAAAGTTCATTACCTTATATGATTAGCTGTATTTGTCAACACTTTTAGGAATTTTGGATCTCAATGCTCTTCAACTTCGAACTTTATTTGGCTTGTTTTAACTTTTTTGGATTCGTGCGTCACTGATGAGTCTTTTGTAGACGAAACGCACGTCTGGCGTATATATAAAATTTAGTATCTATGATGAGCTTATTTGCTATGCGGGATGTATCAAATACACAGCACATCCGGTCAGAATTAAGACGTGAACTCCGAATCCCCATGTAGAGAGAGTGCCACGCTCTCTGCACGTTATGAACTCTTGCAAAAACTCTTGGTGGGGTATGTAGGTGGCCGGCTGCAAGGCCAATTTTCTGTCCCTATCTAATTTCAATTCCCAGCGGTAGCCTTAATTTCCCCGACCTTCTTCCTGGACGGCCTCTATTACAGGAGCTACCTTTTGTAATTATTGTTAATTTGTTCTCGTCCTGCATATGTATGAAATATTTGCAACCAAAAATGTTCAAATAATTCAAAACTAACTAATGTTGACTACAAAAATGACATTTGACTAAATTCTATGATAAAAAGTCATATTTTGATGAATCAAACGGAGAAACATCGGCAAAAATATTTTGTATCCTGAAACCTGTGTATGAAGTCTATAAATTTGTAAAACAGAAAACTAGAAGAATTGTTTGAGAAATCGGAGCACTGGAAACACTGCTTCTGCTTGGCGGAAATAGAGTATGGTTTCATTTCCTCCGTCTAATTCATTTTTGGTGCTGGCATTTATCAAAAGAGAAATTGTGATAATTTACTAGCCTTATCAAAGGGTTTTCTCCGTTTTAAACCCGACACCGCGTGTTTATCATATCCAACACCCCTCCTCGTTTAGTGTTTCTAACGACGGATTTGTTCATGTATTTAGTAAAATGCTTAGAAAAATTAAAATACATCTTATAAAAAGCCTGAATTTATTTTATAGACTGACATGTTCATAAAAACTGAGCCAAGGAAAGTTTTGAGCAACGGAGCAGTTCTATCATTTATTTCTAGCTTTTAACGCTGGAATTTCAAGGAATCGATCTATTAGAAATTAAATCTACAGGTTTTTTTTTATTTTACCACTAAGCACTGTAACAGCATTGCATTAAACCCAGACCATGACACATACAATACTGTCTTGACTTGTATTTGGTAAAAAAAACTTTGAATTCGAAAACAAAATAAATGTATTCCTGTTCATGTTTTCCTAAAACAAAATCTATGTACTGCAAGCCTGCTATTCAGATTCCAACACAGCTAAAAGTGTATTTCTTTCCTCGAGACAGTAAATTTTAAAACTCAAGGCTTAACTAACTGTCTCGAGTAGATTTTATTAGATTTGGACCATTAACTTGGTGAGAACAGATATTTCACAGATGGTGAGAAATCTTTTTCTCACACCGCTCAGGAAAATGTGAAAATAGGCTTTTGACTTATTAAATCTAGAGCATTCAGGCTGAAGCAGATCTTTTAGCAGCCAATTATACATGCTTATCACACAATATCTTTCCTTTCAACTCACCATTTATTTTCTAATCCAACATACCTTCAAGCGGAAGTTAATAGTCATGTCATTTCTAAAGATCAATTTATTTTACCGTTTTGATTGGTAAAAACATGTTCTCGTCCTAAATATTCATGCAATTTTTGCTTCTGAACATTAAAAGCAACAACCAGTCGTTTGAAATATATAATAATTTTTAATCGGCTTCTTTAATTGTTTGTAACTTTTACTACAGAATTATTTAATTACAGAATTTAAAAGTAATGGATCTGAAACTAGAATCACTAAATTTCCGGTAAACAATGGTTTTAACAATAGCGGATTCGACAATAAGACAGGTAAGACGTAAACACATTATCATCAGAATTTAAATGAAGTAGTGTGAACATTTTATTAAGTTATTATACGGCCTTCGTAAATGACCAAATCAAAACTGTATACTGTAAACCAGGTTATCATCGATAATAAATTAACTTTAAGACCTTTCATGTCGGTTCCGCGAAGGTTATTTTTTGCAATTTCTGTTTGTCAAAAACTCGCTCGTGAAATTAAATTACTTTACAGTATACAGATTAATAAGGTCCTCCTGAAAGGTAAAAAAGAGACACAATTCAAAGAAATAAACAGCATGAATAGGAACAAACCAATAAACAATAAGAGAAAATTACAGACCCCTGACTTTTGAAAATCATACAGTAGTTATCAGAGTTTTTAAAATTTCCAGAGTGCACAGCTTTCATTTTGGTGTAAAATAGTTTTGTCACAGTACAAAAAAGAACATGGAATAAAGAATAGTTTACAATTTGGATTTCAATGAGCTTAAATCAATATATTACTGATAATTTTTTGAGTAAGAGATTTCGTTAAAACATTTACCATATTCGTTCAAAAATATTTGGTTTCTACGTTCTTCTATGTCTATAGGACCAACCTGTTAAGCCCTTCTCAGCTGTTTATTATACTTTGTTAATGTGTCATATTGTTACACCACTGTCCAGCGGAGAGGTGGACATATATTATTTCTAATATCGTGACATTTTATGTGTTTTTTGGGGGATTTGGTGTCGAAAGAAGATACATTGTATTACATAGTTTTTATTATTTGTTTTAAAATGATGATATAGAATTTGACTTATCTGGTTATTAACTGTAAGCTGTTCTATCTTCATTTTTTTATTATTGTGTCGTGTCCAAATACATAATACGCATGTAATGCCACTGATGTGTAAATTTGTAGTTATTCATGTTCAAAAATGAATACGCATTCCATGATTTAGAAGGCGAGTTAAATATGACCTCCAAGAATACATTGACAAGAAATACTTCTTGCATTAGCTTTTAGTAGATCATATCCAAAAGTTACAGAAACATGAATTTTTGAATTAATTTTCGTATTTTGAAAATCAACAAAAGATTAATGTCGATAAAAAAAAATAAATAGAAAGAGTTGGGGTATATTTTGTACAAATAAATATAACCATTTCATTGTCATTATCTTAACCAAATTTCTTTATTTGTTAGATAACAGACCTAATTCACCAGTTGAAGATGATGACAACTTCATTAGTAAGTAAACCAGTAAAAATAACTTAGTACTGATATATTTTTTATGTTAACTTTTCAGTGTAAGCAAATGGTAAAAGTACTTCAAGCAAAAAAATTAGATATTTCACGGTTTCATTTGCAATAGTTTTCAAATAATTGTTTTATTTCCATCTGTTAGTAGAAGAGAGGCGATGGCTACTTAAAGAACATTCAAACTGATTAGTTGAAAACAATCTAACAATGTGTTTGTAAAAAACGAAAATCAACGAAAAGCAGTACACAAAATACAACATAGAAAACTAAAAAGTGAGCAACCCAAAACCGACATAAACTGTGGATAAATGTATTGTTCCTAAATGAAAAGTATAAACTGCGCCAACAATTGCACTATTCGTGTTGCTCATGTAAGTACAAACTAGATAAAAGGATTTTTGGATCATATTCGAGGCGAAGATTTGAATAACAACTTGATCAAATCCAACGACGTCTGTGAAACACATTTTTCAAAAGCAAACAACCAAACAATTATGTCGTACGTATTATTTTCATGAATAAGTGAGCACATTCTCCTTGGAATTTTTGGTTCAATAGCTTCTTTGTAAGAAGCAGCCTTCTATCAATGAAATCATAATATTGTTTGTCTTCACAAAGTCCACACAAATAATACATTTATAATGTACTATATCATAGTACAATTTAAGGCTACCTAAGGCAAAATCAAATACGATGTTCAAGGGCATTAACATTGAAAGGTTGAGACAAATCAACTAATGTCATCTATGATTTAGGGTAAAATTTAAAGATATATCATGTGAGCTAATGGTTGTTGAAAACAAGGCTGGTGATATCGACTACGCGTAGACGAATTGTCACGAGACTGAGTTGTTATAAAAACACATACAAAATATCAGGTCTGTAATAACGTATGTTTCATTTAGTAGACATTATACAATTGATGCTACAATTATTTTATGAATACAGATAAAGTGATAAGTGCTTATCTAAACATGACATTCATTATCTTCAACTGTTACTTATGTGACTACATTATCTGATTGTTGGTGCTAATTTACAATTCAAATTTTAATATAACCTAACGAATGTTCCTAAATGTTGACGACCATCAAATATTCTTCCTATAAAGACATGTAGTCGCTTTGAATGCTAGCTCAAAATTATTCAACATTTGCCATTTATTTTCAAGAAACAAGACTGAAATGGGTTTTTATAGGAGTGGCAGGGGTTTTGCCCGTCCTTCTAACTGTGGTAGTTGTCTGCTGTGTAATTCATATTAAGAGAAAGAGAAAAGGTATTATTGATTATTTAAATAATTTACTTTTCCAAAATTTGCAGTTTTTTAAGCCTCGGTCACACCTTACCGGATAGCCCGAACGGACGCCTAACGGATAACTTTTTTTCAATCCGTTCATGTCCGTTAGACGTCCGTTCTTATCCGTTAGGCGTCCGTCCATATCCGTTGCATGTCCGTTAAGCGTCCGTTTTATCCGTTGACGTCCGTTCTGTCCGGTGGAAAATTTTGAGCATGTTCAAAACTTTGAACGGACGTCCAACGGATAAAATGTCCGTTGAACGTCCGTTAGGCGTCCGTTAGGCGTCCGTTTTGTACGGTACTCGTCCGTTTTGTATCCGTTACGTGTCCGTTATGCATCCGTTGGAGATCCGGTAGACCAATTCACCAACGGACGTCTACCGGACGCCTAACGGACGCCTAACGGATAAAACGGATGTGAAACGGACATTAACGGAAGGATAACGGATAAAACGGATGCCTACCGGATGTAAAACGGACAAATGCCAATTGAAATTTCGCGTTAGAAATGCCAATAATTGGTATGTCAGATTTTCTTGAGTGTCATGAATATTTATTATTCGTGATGGATCTTGGAGTAAGAGCACGTCTTCGCTACCAAACAGCTCTTATTCAGGCCAGACTCAACTTAAATGTAGCAAATATAAACCTTATAGCTGTCGAAAGGAGAAGAAGGAGAAGACAAAGGAGATGGTGGACACGACCATGGCTTAGTCCTGAAAGACGATGCAGTTTTGGTCTATATGACCAACTCATGACCGAACTTAGGTGGGAGGATCGGCAGTCCTTTGTACACTTCCTTCGAATGCCCACAGAGATGTTCGACGAGATATTGCAAGTTGGACCTCGCATAGCCAAGCAGAATACCTTTTACAGAAATCCACTGGAACCAGGACTCAAGTTAGCAATTACACTTAGACACCTTGCTTCTGGAGCAAAATATCGTAGCATGCAGTACGGATGAAGAGTTCCGTATAACACATTATCCGTTTTCATACCAGAGGTACATAATATAAACAAATTCAGAAAATCAACTTAAACTCTATAAGACTGAATTACCACACTGCTTCTACCTTGATTTTTTTTAATCAGAGTAGCACACATATCATGCTAAACAAGACGCAATACAAAATAAAATCAACTAAACCTGTTAACTAAAGTGACCCTCGTGTGTAAAAACGTAAAAAAGAATCGGATAAATTGTTCTATTTGTTTGGTACGTGTGACCTTGATACCTGTCCTACTGACCACACTTTCCCAGAAGCAAATATTATAACATATATACATGTACTAGATACAATCATTTTAAGGTCACGTGTATGTGGTTTATTGCCTTTAATTTTCAGATGGTTTATTGCTTTTAATTTTCAGATGGTTTATTGCCTTAAATTTTTAGATGGTTTATTGCCTTTAATTTTCAGATTATTTTGTTCATCCGTTTTATCCGTTACGCTTCCGTTAGGTGTCCGTTTTATCCGGTACTCGTCCGTTGGATGTACGTTCGACGTCCGTTCTGTCCGGTACGTATCCGTTTCATGTACGTTCAATGTCCGTTGTGTGTCCGTTAGGCATTCGTTACATGTCCGTTAGTAAACCAACGGACTCCCAACGGATAAAAATTTTGTCAACGGATAACTTTTTTTTTATCCGTTAGGCGTCCGTTCGAGCTATCCGGTAAGGTGTGACCGAGGCTTAATGCAGACTGATATAAGTTATACCACATAACAACGACGCAGTGATATTACAATTGAGTGATTATCTAAACGGAAATGTAGGAGCATTATTTCAATTTATGATGCAATATCACATGCTACACAATGAAATACTAATGAACATAATTACAGCTTTGCACTGGAATTGTGATTAAGTCGTCTTTTTAAAAAAAACTTAAACATGGGTATGATGAAGAGATGTTGAACCATTCCACAAAAAAGTTAAAATACGATACGGTAAAAAAGTTATATTTGTGAAAGATTTTTTTTGAAATTCCATAGATATGTTAGAGAACATACAAGGTAAAACTTTTGTAACCTGCAATAGTATTAAAACATTTTCAACAAGTATTCTCCATTCTTAAATTTAAGACAAATTGAAAATTGTTGGTTTGTTTCATAAAAAAAAAAGAACAACGTAGATAACAGTATATTGTCTTGAGAGAGATCCTACTATGTAAATAATCCAAATGATTCAAACAAACAAAATATTCTGAAACTGACATGATCAAAATGCTTGATTTCTTAATTGACATAATATTTAAGGACGTGTTTTTCAACAAACAATCGTTAATTCTATGTAAACCAACTGTGCTTTTTTCTTTATTCATATGAGGTTGAATCCATACAAAAGTTTCTTTGGAAGAAGAAAAAGAAATTTGTTTACTTTTACTTTCCGCTATATGATGTTCTCTTATAAAAAATGTTCAGAATTCGGTTACTACGTCAAACAGTGTTTGGTGTTCTTTTGTTTGTCTGTTGTTTGTTTTCATTTTTGTCGCTGTCAGTTTGTTTTCGACCTATTAGTTAAACTGTTCCTCTGTTATCTGTATCCTCTCTTTTTTCAAATTCATCTGAAGTAATGCAAGGTGCTTAGCTGTACGAATTATGTATCGAGTTATGCATTCTAAAAAATCTAAATTCAAAACTGTAACTTTAAATTTTAAAATTGTTTATTGCAGAATTGTTGTCAAGAAAATTCACTGGTGAGATAGCGGAACTAAATACTTTAACCCAACCATTTTTAACAGGTAAAGTGCAGTTTAACTGTCCAAGATATATAAATCATAGATATATATTCAAATATGGAATTATGATTGTCCTGAATAAAGGCAATAGTAGTATACTGCAGTTTAAAAGTAATTAATCGAGTGAGAGAAAACAAATCCGGATTACAAACTAAAACCGAGAGAATTAATCAACTGTAAGAGGAAAACAACGAAAGTACAAAAACAATAATGCAACATACATAAAAACAAACTATGAGGTAAAAACTGCCATATTCCTGACTTGGTACAGATCATTTCAAGAAGAAAAAAATTGTAAGTTGAACTTTGTTTTGTGGCTAGCCAGACCTTGCACTTTATGGCAACGTTAAATATATTGCTTAAATGACAACATTGCATGACGGGAACACAGTACAAATAAATGCAAGAACACCCAAGACAGAAAAATACATGAATAAATATATACTATAGTACATTTTGACATGTTAACAACATAATAAAAATAAATAACTCAAATAAGTTTATATCATTAAACAAAAAACAGCTTTATAGAATTACGAACTGTGTGTATGTCACACAAATGTATCAACACCACTAAAAGTATGAATTTCTAAAAATTGGATATAAATCAAGATTAGTTTTCTAATTATGTTATTTGATGTATTTTACAACAATTAGAGGAATATTGATATAAATTTGTACTGTTAATTGTGTCGGCCTTTCTTCAAAATCAAACTAATAACAAATAAATCTTGTACTCATGGGTGCTTTATTCTAAATAATACAAATGAACTGGGTAATCAATTATCTTTACTTGTTAATACGAATAGAAAATAAAAACTTAAAATTTAAAACTACAAACGATAAGATAGACACAAAAACAATATCCGATCAGAATTACGAATACAACTTCGTAACTATATACATAGACACTGGATAAACATATACAAAATGTAACAAGTTGAAAGAGTTTAAAATGATGGATGTGCATATAACATCTGACATTATAATTTTATGTCGAGCTATGACGACTTTTGATCATTTTTGTTTAACAATTAGATGAAATATATTAATTGAGAGATGCCTTCCGACCAAGCCATTCAATACACTAGTCAGCATTATTCTAAGGGGTCCCTTTAATGTTAAATATGTCTTTTCAGATAATAAAGAAATATTCTTACCAAAGCATAACACACGTAAGGACAATATTGGTAAACTGGTGTTACTGATTTCAAAGATTGCAAAGAAAGTTATAACACAAATAGTTACTTGCACATTACTAACTGATGATCAAACATTTACGTCGTATCTAAAAAATGAGAATAATAAGCATGCATTATTTCATGCGTGGCATCATAATAAAATATGTTGTCAATGCAAAAAAGATGGTTGTGTCCAGAAGGAAAGTATGCTAACAAAACAACAATTTCAATTCATGTTCAATAACAATGGGTCAGTTCCACAGAGCCATGTACACAAAACAAAAAGAAAGATATATTGCTTATATAATATCGCAGTCAATGAAAACGTGTCTCTAGATGTGTTAGATGTGAGTGTGGCTAACTGTCTACTAGTTTGCGGTTCTACTCCCGAAATAGTTTCGGATTTGAAAGACAAACAATCAATTTTAACATTGATGAAGAATATCAAAGAAAAACAAAATGAAATTGTTCATATGACATCTTCAAAACACCTATCCGATGATGAATTCATGGATAAGTGGCAGGAGATTCAGATACCTGTAGTGGAACTGGCTTCTGTGGTAGATTCAAACTTCTATGATGAAATAAAAGAAGAAATAAATGTTTTAAAAAACGAAAATTTAGAAGCTACTCAAGCGTATTCAATGAAGTTGACAGAACTGCTGCTGCAGTCTAAACAAGATATGGATCTGCAATTAAATGTAAGATAATAAAAAAAAAAAAAGATGTGGTGTGAGTGCCAATGAGACAACTGTCCACAAGAGACCAAAATGACACAAACATTAACAACTAAACAAAATGACACAGACATTAACAACTGAACAATTAAAAAAGTTTTGTTTTAAATTTTGTTAATGTTTTGGGTTTTTTAATGGAAGAATGTTACAATCAAAATCACTGTCTTAATAGTAGTTCGATTGTTTTAAATAATTTTAAATAATTTAAATTGTAATCAAAAGTACTATCTTGCACGTCTCTGTATCTATTACAGATCATTTAAAAAATACTGTAGAGCCTACTACCTATTTAATTATTTGGAGACATCATTCAATGTACAACAGTCGTGTTATGGTGTAATACCACCATATCATAGTACTTCACATTCGGTTGCATACGAAAAAACAATATTCCCTTGAATTTGACAGTTGTAGAAAAAAAATTCTACATTTAGTTGCAGTCAGAAAATTCTTGGTTATGAATATATATCTTTTGTGTTGCTAAGCACCATTATGTTTTCATTTGGTGTTTCTATGGAATATTTTGAAAACTTGAGATTAGATGGTTACTTAACCTTGTACACAAATAGAAAAGATGTAAAAACATGATTGGTTAACTTCCAGTGATGGTTATTGTCTTAAATGCAATAAAACGTAATCTCAAAGTTTGTCTTTAGTACTAGACAGGATACAATTTTACTGATGTCAATGCAGGTATTTCTTTATTTGAACATAAATAAATTCTGCACAATATTTTGAAACTTGCAAATTTAACAAAGACTAATTGGGGAAATCGATGTTTGTTTTACACCTTATCAACATTTAAATTATTATGATATCGATTTACATTTGCTAATGATAGTTTTTTTAAATTATTGCATAAGTGATTATAAATACTCGATTAGTGTAATAGATACTTAGTAAAATAGTCCCAATGATGAACCCTTGCTGTATATCAAAGTCTTTCTAAAATGATGCTAATTACTATCATATGGATGCATGCAGTCTCGGTCCTTTTGGAATTAATGCGATATCATCAGTTTTTGTTTTGTTTGCATAATTTGTCTCATCTTTATTGGTAATCAATATACCAGATATGAACACCGTAAAACTACTGTTGTCTTTATTTATAATCTATCTTTTTAACAGCAACTATGTGAGGAAAGGTTCATGGCTAGGTTAACAGGAGCTAACAAGGCCACCGATAACATCCGAAATAGAGGTAATATTTCATTGATATTTCATTGATATTTCATTGATATTTCATTGATATTTCATTGATATTTCATTGATATTTCATTGTTTGACTTCAGCAATCGAGACAGAAGACTTGTCGTGTCATTCATTTAAGAAGTGTGTGTCAATTTGTTTTAAATACGAATCAAAATGTGTTTATGGAGAGTTGTCTCATTGGCACTAATACCATATCTTCTTATATCTTTTCAATAAAATACGACTAAATTAAAGCATATAATCATACACATCTAAAATGCTACATTAATGGAAGCACTTTTTACATACATTTTACCCCCAAAAAAGGCAGATGTACTATGAATGCCAATGAGACAAATATCAACAAATTCAAATGAAGTGGATAAAAAGGATTAAAAGCATACGGCTTTTAACCATTAGAAATCTGAAACCGTAAAGTCAGCTATAAAACCCGGATACTAAAAATATATGTAATACCTCAAACGAGAAGCTTACGGCCTGATTTGTAACAAAACAATTAACGAATAACACAAATGACGGGCATGAATAAACCACATCTAAACTACATGATTAACTCAAAAGGTCGTTCCGAGGAACGGAAATATCTTATAAAAAAAAACACAATAGACACAAAGCAATGAAATAAGAGAAATCGCAGTCACTAGTTCAAAGCCTTTTGCAAACTAAAAGATAAATCATGTTCTAAAAACTAAAGTATTAATCGATATACACCAAATAGATTTAGTGTGAAGACGTTATAAACAGTCAAGAGAAACGCGTGACCTTGGGAAATGCAAATACATAAGTTTACAATATCGGCAGGGTGTAGGATAGTTGATTTCAAAACCATAAATATTTTTAAAAAAATATATCTATCTTGTTATGTTTTATGTTTTAATAATAAAAAAAACATAATCACTTTAATTACAATAAATACAATATATAAAGAATTGGATAATGTGGTTATTTGATAACTTTTAGAATACGATGTATTAAAGTACTCAATTAATGTACGTTCTTCACAAGGTTTACGGGCTTTCAAACAACATCACCATAAAATAAAGAACTCTACAGGAACGGCTAAACGTCCTAATCAAATCTTTACATATAAAATAAAAGACTGCTATTAAGAGATGGGTAATCATTGATTTTATAAACCGTATGACTGTTTTGTAAGTCTATATACTAGTACACAAAGTATATTCTGTATGTTTGATTAAGTACATTTATTGTTAATATTCAACATTAAAATGTGAGAGAAAATGCATGAAGCTTTTGAAATCAAATTGAAGTCATATTGGAACTGGGAACAGGATGTTACTTCAAACACTTCATGGAACTTGCATCTTTCGAGATTTTTGTCCTAGATATATACAGTCAAATTACTTTTTCATTTTGCGGGTCTGCCTTTGCGGTCTTCTATTTATTGTTTCTTTTCCAGTCATAGGGCTTCAAAGTTGTGTTGGAAGCATTTATTGCGCAACTTGTGTTAGAAGGGTGTCCAACCCCTTAAATAGGCAAATGAACACTTCATAATACTTTCGGTAAATGCAGTGGTTTCTATTTTGCCACTTATCAATTCTCCATATATTTTGAAAGGTTTCAATAATTTTGTGTTCCACTTCCTCAACGATCTCCTCTCAATATTTTATTTCTACTTCATTTAATATTAAATTAAAGCCAATTGTATCAATGTGATCTATTTGCGTCTTGTTGGTAAATAATAATTCGTTCTTTGACATGCTTCTTTTTTGTCTTCTTCTGTTTATTTAATTCTTGTTAGCACTGTTTTAGCATTGTATCATCTTCGGTCAATTCATTTTATTTCGTTATTATTGTTTATTATATTTGCTTTTTTTTTTAAGAGGGGAATATTTTGACAAAGATTGGTGAACTTTCTATAAATATTGTGGAACATCCAAATATAAAGGTGGAAGATTATCAAGGTAAGACATACATAAAAATATTGTATTGTTTTAAATGACCGTGTAATCAATTTGATCTTAAAAAGAAATTACTATGATTTTCAAGTGAAAGGAAACCCGATAATTTCACAGACGTCATAAAACAATAGGCGGTTTAATGACACTGACAACGTCGGATCAAAACATGGTAAATGCGTAGAAAAAAAATAGTCCTTGCGTTTTCTACTTTGAAAAAAAGTAATTTGCCAATGTAATAAAAAGAATAACAACTCATGACCGAAAAACTCTAATCTACGCGCATTCGTGAATTAATGTACTGTTTGGTCACTCGATGAATATTTTTTTCTATTTGAATTATCATATTAGTTATCCTATGATAATTAAATCAAAGTGTGTTTTTTTTTTATTGTATGAAAGCATACCAGGAAAAGCAGTTCCATTTCTGTTTATTTTTATTAATGTCTAATTTTATTTCGTTCTTAATTCTATAAAAATGAAATTATATTTGTTGAAAATACAAAATATTTGCTGGTTTTAAAAACAGCTGTAACTGTAAAATAAAACCTGTCTAGTGCACATATTATTGACTATCATTGATAACAGAATCGGTTTTATTGCATCATTTCTAGTAAATAGGTGTTTTGCTCTCTATGTACTGATTTTGTGTCATGGATTAATATCCCACGTCCTTTATTTGACATCAAAACAATTATTTGTGTTTAGAATTGAATGCTTCTTTTTGTAACTTCATTAGGGTGTTAAAGCGTTGACCGAAGTACATTTTGTATGAAGCAGAAGCGCTTCATTCTAAAAATTTGCGCACGCTAAACGCTTTTACAACCCTATGAAGTTACAAAAAGAAGCATCCAATGCTTATAATTACATTATTTTAGCTAGGATCATAAAACCGCGATTTTTTACAAGTTTTTATTTAATTTAACTGTGCATTTTATTGTGGGACCTTGTGTCATCGTGAATGATGAATTTTATTGTGCAATGAAGTTGGTTAAGGAATAAAGCTAGATTGCAGTGTAGCCGATCAGAATAACGTATTATAATGAAACATACATCAAATGTAATTATTATGGAATAAAAAACAACGGTCTGTTAAGGATGCTTAACATCACATCATTTTTCGTTTTATGGACACGTTACACGTCTACTTCAGTTTAGAAAGCATACTAGATGTTGTATGGTCATAATTGTATCCTTGTCTTGATTTTCTGATGTGCCATGTCTTTATGCCGTTTTGTTTTACTTTGGTTATTCTTTTAGTGATAAAGAATATAACACAATGTTGACTTCTGTACCTCCATTTTAACCTTTTTATCTTTCAATACGTTTGTTTGTTTTGTTCACACATTGCTGTCATTGTAAAGGAATTTTATGCGATTGTCATCCAAAGGTACTTTAAAACTAGCTCTTAACCAAAATTTTCTATATATGAAAAAACCTATACCAAGTCAAGAATATGACAGCTGTTTTCGTATGATGTGATTGTGCTTTTGATTTTGCTATTTGATAAGGGACTATCTGATTTGGTATTTCAGTTGTTTTACCTGCCGTCAAATATTACGTGTTGAGATATGTCACTAGTATTATCAGGAATATCATTAAAACATAAGAAATATATGTTAGGACACCAATTTAATTTCTTGTTCTACGAATTTTTGAATTCCAAAATTTGGGGCGAACGAGCGATTTGAAAATTTTAATAAAAAAATAATTGATTTGCAATTTTTCTAGGTGAAGCTTGAAAAGTACAGGCTAGCGATTACATTTTTTTTTGTTAACATAAAATAGTAGGTTTTGACAATATTAAAACTTGATTTATCACTTGTACTTTGACATTTCTTTAATTTATCAAGTATTTTTCCCTGTTCACCAAGAAATAACTGAACAATTAAATCTGGTCTATGTATGCGTGACTGACAATGAGACAATTCTCCATCCAAGTCATAATCAGTTTGGGAACAACCCCTTAATGTTATAAATATCCCTTTTATGAGGATTTAATATAAGCATGGACTTTCTATACTAAGCTAGTAAGTATAGAAAGTCCCTGATATAAGTTATAATATATTTTTTTGTACAAAAAACACTTTTTAGTCCAAAAGGGCTCATAATTTCCCAAAGAACTATACATCTATCTGGTATTAAATGGTCAACACATGTCCAAGAGTTTTGTAATATTCCTGGACTTTAACCATGTTAACATGTTTATTTTAACAGTTTAATATCAAGTTTAATATTATTTAAAATAAGTGGAATCCTCTTTTAGAAAAGTTGTTTAAAATATGATGTACTTCTCCTCTTTTTGAGTAGCACTATACAAATCCTTGGTATTTATATTTTCTTTTCTTCAACAGTAAAATTATCTCTTGTCTGAGGGAGGGGTGTTCCAAACCTGATAATAACAAACACATGTCAAAGTACGACCTTTTACACAGGGCTTTGATCCAGACCAAACAGCAAGCTATAAAGGACCTTAAAATTATTAGTATACATAATTCGAACAGGAAAACCAACGATATAATTTATATATCCAAACTGGCAAATGAGAAAATACCAATGAAACGCATCAACATACGATAACTGCCGAACGACAGGCCCCTGAATCAATCAGGACAGGTGCATAAACATGCAGCGGGTATGGATAGTTTTGTTTCGCCAGCATACAATATAATTGCATTGAAGGCAAATCCTTCAAAAGTTCTTTGTACTTTATTCTAAAGACGAACATTTTTTAAAAGGGAGTATAAGTAAGAAGGATAGAAACCAATGTTTTGTTCTTTACATGTATTTCCGCTGTTATACAATTATATCGGAGCATTGATTACCGCTATCGTATGTATAATCTATAGTAAAAATCAAATAGTTTTTGTCTAATTGAATCCTTCATAATTTTAACAGGTAGAACCATATTGGATGTTCTTTTGCGGGTAGATGCACCAAATGATTGGAACGAAGATGAAATAATTGAAATGATACGACAAATGAAAAAACAAATAAACAGTAGAGGAAACATAAAAATTAAAGAAACAACACTTGAAAATTTTATGTTAATAGTCGAAATGAGAATAGAAACATTAGTCAAAGAGGAAATCTTGAAAAATGAAATAGAGAATTTCTTCAGAATCATGTGTCAGCAGTGTAATATTGATATCAATCAGCAAAACACTGTAGAAATCTCAATTGAAAACCTCTCAAACCCAAATGGTAAGTATCGCTAACATTTTGGTTCTTTTCCGTGCATAACCTTCTTGAACTCGATAAAAGATTGTACAACCCTCACATAGCCATGTTTCCTTCATCTCGTACTGAAGTAAACACACTGGAAATTGCTTCCTGTACGAACATTATACGCATGCAAGTGCAAGTTAGAAGCAATATCGTTCAATCTTTTTAAATAAAAAAAACACCAATGCAGACTTGTCATAGGAGAGATTTTTTCATTCAAAACCATGCTTGCAATATCTGGATTGGCTATGAAACAGAAAAAACGAAGTTCTGATATTTTTGTTGATGACGTTTTAGGTTTTTTTCACAATAAGAATGAGAGAGAGCTAGCACTAGCATTTTTATAATGTCTAGCTTTGTGAAAATTTTTTATCTTATTTATGCTAAGCTTAGTATTATGTTAACATCCCGTCCATCTTGTTGATTAATAAAAATAATATCAAGAAGTGATATTTCCATATCCCTTTTATACTTGTTACGCTCGGAAATAAACAAGTTCTGAACTGCATTCTTCTTTTAAAAGTGTTCACATGAATATTATTGTGGCCCTTCCATTTTTATAAAGCAACATAGTCATCCAGCACCTGTGCTTTTTAGTAATTATCTTTCAGTTGGTACTAAATTAATTTCCTTCCAACAGACTATGCGAAATACGTCGGACCGTCGGACAAATCCGGTGAATAATGGATCGGTCTGGTAAAATTTTGTTGAATTCCGGTCCGAATGTCCGGTGTTTTTTTTCATGGAACATTCTAGCAAAATTGCCAAACGATCTCAAATTCATTTTCATCTTTATTATTCACCACAGCGATGTTTATTTTGTTCAACCGCTAGCTTTATGCCGAACATCGACAACCAGTAATGTGTAAATCCGGGTAAAAACATATCTGACTGTCAAAAACAACAATGGATGCCATCATTGGCACAACCGGAAATGTAAATAAAACCGGATCAGATTCTGGGAACGGATAAGGATAATTCCGGGTTTGCCGATTTAAATACAATAAATGAATAAACATCCAAGCAGATCACAAAATTTAGCTATGAAATATAACCACAAGAATTGAAAACCAAAAGATATATGAAAAAGAAAGAAGAAACAGGAAATAATATTTTATACAGAAACTCTAGTAAATTATGTTTAGTTCACAAACATTGTCAAAATCCAATAAAATGGGACATTACTCTTCACTGAAATGCATTCAAGCAATTGTGCACAACTTTCATAACAATATCCCCTCTTGTTACATCATTTTGTTTTAATTTTTGCATTTCGGGGAGGAGTAGGGCACAACAAAGTCATATGTTTGTTGTTTTTTGTCGGATAATATACAATTAGATGTAAAAAAAAATTGGTCTGGTAAAATTTCATTCGGTCTGGTAAAGCTAGGATGCTTACCAGACCGAATGTCCTGTAAAAATAAAATTCATTCGCATAGTCTGTCCAAGATATCATTGACGGGTTGTCGTCACAATGAGACAATTGAGCACATAATTTGTTTTGAGTGTTGACTTCATGTCATTTAATTTCTATTATCGCCTTCGTGGTTGTTAAAATATCTACTCCACACATGATGATTTATAAATTCAATTGTACTAAGAAAACAATCATAAAGTAGAGTCTTCCTTCTAATCTAATCATCATAGCATCGTTCACGATTGGAACTTTTGGTTCACTTGAATTTACATCATGTTTTGTTTTGTTTTGTAATGCTTTTGTCCTAGTATTGCCTACTATTTGTCCTATTTTGCCTACTAAAGCCTCTATTTATAAATAATTTAATTTTGGATGTAACGCGTCTTCTGATTGACTGACGTTATTTTGTTTAGACATAATTTAGTCATGTGATCTTGACGTCATCAACGTTTTTTAATTGTTTTCTACGGTTTAAAATGGAATTTAGAATTAAATTATAAGAAATGACTGTAATATTTTTTCTGTCTCTTCGAAATAACATAAAAAAATGTGGTGCACACTGTTAAATACCCCGCTACGCGCGTTATCCAGTGTGCACCACATTTTTTATGTTCTTTCTTCTTTGACAGAAAAAATATTACAGTCATTCCTTAAATATTTGATGTTCGCTGGTTTCTACTTTCTTCTCGATCATGATAGCTCCTGTTTTGGGTTTTTTTTTCAGGTGTATCTATTTCAATATTTACCAGTATAATTAATAAAAAGAATTGTATGTGTACACGGACAATACTTTCGCTAAAATACAAGACGTTTTACATTTTTTATAGACAACATGATTTTAAAAAGTAAATCACAAGAATATCTGTGTAATCAATTTCCTTTAAAAATAGTAACTTGACAAATTACTTGTATTTGACAAAACATTACCCTTAGAATTTGGTCGACTATTGTGGTATTTGTCTCCCCGTATTTTTCCCATTGTGCTGTCTGTTTTATGACTGTTTATCTCATTTTATGCATTTAAAATGATAATTGATTTGTGTCTATATAATTGGCAGTTACAAATAGCATAGTCTAAATTTGCCTGCATTGATACGTTTGGACTCTCCGTGATAATGTAAAGAAGGGTAACTTCCATCATCTTTTGAATAGGGCTTTATTGTGCTTTATTCTTTTTAGATGACAACCACAATAATGCTCTGAATTTATCTATTATGTCAGATTCCCTATCATGGCACTTAAAAAATCTTTATTCTTATGGAAGATGATGCATTCTTAGGAAGAAACCCCTACTCACACGCGTTTTAGCTCTATTTGGAGTTCCTGTGATTTTTCTTCTTTTTTGGGGCCAGAATAATTTTATTCAACACCAATTAACGTGGTATGCACACTAATAAGGGTTGTCTCTTTTTTCATTTAAATGATTGTATCCTACGAAGAATACCTTTCAGTCCCTCAAAATTTTCCCTTTTATGGTCCCTATTGCACCAAATATTACAATACGTATTAACAATGAGAGCCAGTTCCTACTTTTATTTGTTTACATCAAATTAAAATAGCAATGACTATTTATAAAATGAAAAATTGAAAGGAGTTATGTGTCTAAGAGAAACACGAAAAAAGCGCAGAAAACGGCCACAGGTGCTCAATGGGTCCTTAACACAGCGGGAATATCCTTCACTCGATGGTGGGCTTCAATTGGCCAAAAAACCCAAATGTGTTCTAGTTGAGTATAAATGGACCTCACACTAATCTACAAAACATATAAATGAACTAAATTCTAAACATCATTAAGATGTTTGGGACATGCGAAAAAACGTAGCGAGGTAATTAATTTTTTTTATTTCAACCCTCTACCTATGCCTCTTGCCAATGAAGAATCAACATACACACGGCTAATTTGATTGAACAAACAAAACAATCAGACAACTTACATCTTTCTATAGAAGATATGTAATACTGTTATTGAGATGTGTTTTGTTTTGGTTTAAAGGGGGAAATATTAAAAAGTTATCAATGTTCACAGGTTGACGAATAAAACTGATTCTAAGACGTTTTAAAGTGACTCACCACGTGACTAAGCACAGATTAAGCAGGCTATAAGGTTACTATCTATTTTAAAAAGGTGATTAAACTGTCAGTATAGAACCTAAATGGGATGATGTATCTTATTCGTAAAATCTAACAGTCTTAAAAATGATTTAAAATCTTTAATTGCAGGTCCCTCATTAGACCTTATCAGGAGTTTTAATCTGCAAAAAGGAAAAAATGCTTTCTTTACCAGTTGTGCAGTATGGTCGGACGATCATTACATACTTATTGATTCGAACAATACACTTCTGTTAATGTACAATCACAGGACTGGTGATGTTCAATCGGTGAATCTGAGAAACGAACCATTCAGTATGGCAATCATTGATAACAACAACGTAGCCATTTCTTTTCCAGAACGACAGGAGATTGATATTTATTCTTTTAGAACCAGCAACACATTCAAGTTAAGTGAGGTTATAAAAGTCGACGGTAAATGTTATACACTAACGAAGAAAGATGACGAAACATTACTTGTTTACATAGATGGCAAAGGAATACATTCTTTTAACATGTCCAACAAAGAATTTATATCCCTCGACATACAAATTCCAAATTTTGTCCCGAATTCTGACGAAATATGTGCTCTAAACAACCGTCTCTATCATACTAGCCGCTCTAGTAGCTCTGTATTCTGTTATGATATAGACGGCAGTATCATGAATATGTTGTGGAAGTTTGATACAGATTTAAAAAAACCTACGGCATTGACATGCGATACATTTGGTAATGTTTATGTTACCGATTATACGTCTCATCATTTGTATTTTATTTCTGCTGAAGGCCTGTCACACAAAACACTGTTAAGTAGAAAAGACAAACTGTGGCATCCAACATTTGTTTATTATTGCATGAAAAGAAATTGTTTGTTAATAGTTAATAGGGACAACGGATACGCTGCATGCTACAATGTTAAGAATAAACAATAGTAAAGTGAATCAAAAATACTAACAGTACAGTACTGCTCTCAAACTCTGAGCGTTTCCGGTTGACGATGGTAAACCTACAAATGTGCTTCGGACTCACGAAATGTACATGATATATTATTTTTAATCACATGCAGGCGATTTTGAAATGATTCAAATTTTTGAGTAAATCGCAAAAGATAACTTGCAAATGTGTAACAAATTGTCATGGTGAAATATAAAATTGAGAATGGAAATGGGGAATGTGTTAAAGAGACAACAACCCGACCAAATAAAAAAAAACAGCAGAAGGTCACCAACAGGTCTTCAATGAAGCGAGAAATTTCCTCACCCGGAGGCGTCCTTCAGCTGGCCCCTAAACCAATATATACTAGTTCAGTGATAATGAGCGCCATACTAATTTCCAAATTGTACACAAGAAACTAAAATTCAAATAATACAAGACTAACAAAGGCCAGAGGCTACAAAGGGCAAAGTTTATTTATCGGTATTATTTAAGGGTAATATGATGTTTTGTTGCACAAGCAATGTACGTGGTTTTCATTGCCAAACAGGGCGGAAGCATCCAATTCTGATGTGTCTCTCATTGAACAATGTGTCAATACATGTGTCTGTTTTTTTGGTAATCAAAGGAGTATTCAATATCTATGTTTCAACTGATATTTAATAATTTAGGAACACTTCCTTTTTACGTGCATGCTTAAATCCATGTGTAAATATCTGCAGAGACTCTTATTTGTTACAAAGTTACACCCTATAATGACTTTCATCTATAAATGACTGTTTTAATACATGTTTGTGATATCATTTACAGATCACCTGAGATCACCCCCAGTTTTTTATTGGTTTCCTGTTGCTTGGTCTTAAGTTATCTGCGTTGTGTCGTTTGTACTATTATTTGTCTGGTTTGGCTTTGGCAATGGCGTTGTCAGTTTATTTACGATTTATGACTTTGACTGTCCCTCTAGTATCGTTCGTCCCTCTTTTACAGCAGATGTATAATACAATTGATTTTGTTATTGTTTATACCAGATTTTGGGCTAAGTTGAATATTACATCTGCAGCATTTAAAGCCGTTTATTGGGTATGATAACACACATATTCATCGATGATGCATCGGCTAGGAAGCACACTAGTGCCTGTATCGTTTACGAAAAATACTCAATTTGCTAATTAGTAGTGAAATAAATACGCACATACTACAGTAACCTAGTGTGTTGCCGGTCATTTCTTAAATTAACATCTTTAACCTTGCTTACATTGTTAAACAGTAAAACTCAGCATTGCAAGACAATTTACTCCAAAAAGGGTTGTCAAATTCGCTCATGCTAATAATGATTACAGTTAATACTTTTAACATACCTCCTATGGTTTTTCAAAATAACAGCAAACATGTAAAAAAAAATAAAAATAGAAACATATTTTAGGATCAATAACATATTTTTATATAATGTCGGGTGGTGATACTCTGACCAATCTAGCATTGATATTTTTTCAAAAAACAGTAAAAGAAGTAAAAGCTTATATTTTAGGGTCCATAATTCCAAACAAAACTACCCTTTTTTTCAATTTTTAGGGAATTACATGTCTTGTCCGGTGCTTTGCTTTTTCGCCACAATCAATATTTCATTTGCGCCAAAATAAAACCTTTCAATTGCGCCAATAGTACAGGTAAATACAGGTAAATATAGTATAAAACATATATATTTAAAAAAAAAAAGACTATTGATAATTAAAGTTTGTATCATTGGTGTATTGATGTCTAGAAAATTTCTGCTCTCAAGTGCATTCCATATTTATTAAAGATAGTCCGTTTTTATCATGAACTGCAGTCCATTTTTGTTGTTATAATTACTTTGCAAGGTTTATTTCTATTTGGGGTACACATACACGAATTGGTCTCCATTTTTCAGAACGTATTATATGATAATAAACTAGCTAAAAGTGTGGTCATCAAATATTACGCACTTTTAAATGATTCTCCTGTTTTATGTCTAAATTGAAAATGTCCATCTTGACACCTCGAACATGTAAACATTATATTTATTTATAAACCTTAGTGACTCTCAGCTTCTGAAATGAGTGTAGCATTGATCTCACCCCAATTACAAACCTTAGTGACTCTTGGCTTCAGAAATGAGTGTGGCATTGAACTCACCCCATTATCCAGAGAAATACCGTAGAGACAAACCTTTTAGAGCAATGCATATTTAACGCTTCCGTTATTGCATACCTGAATTACCTGTAAAATGGCGCAAATGAAGTTTTTATTGTTTGGCGCAAATGAAGTTTATATTTAAGGCGCAAATGAAATATTACCTTGTAGCGCAAATGAAAGATTGTAATTTTCAAAAAATGGCGCAAATGCAATGCGCCCGTCTTGTCCTGCTGATCATTTTTATATTTTATCTAGATTTTCATGGACATTCTATGGCCATTAAAATTACTTTTTGTTTTATTAAATTATTATATATAATGTATAATTCAAAGAGCTGGAGCCAGATGGTCGGAGCAGAAACAGTATTTTCTTTTTATCTTATCAAAAAGAAGCAAATGTATTCATTTATTCATTTTAGATGGACATTGTTAATTTCACATATAAATGTATCAAAACTATATGTATATTTTATATTGTGTCTTAAAAGTCTCTATTCAATCTTGTTTATAAGATTGGTGCCTACATTTCAAATTGTTTTAAGCGTTATTACGTTAATCGTATGGAATATTTATATGTGCTGAGTCTATAATAAAATGATCAATCTCAATTTGAGTTCCTCACATTAATAACTCCTACGACAAGCGTTCAACATCGGGATTGGATACTGCAATAGATTGATTAATGTTAATGTACTTCTATGATCAAATAAAAAAGGCTTTTAAGTTTCTAATAAATGTTGTTTCAATATAAAAAAAAATGTGGTATGATTGCTAATGAGACAACTGTCCATAAGAGACAAAAATGATACAGACAACTATAGGTCACCGTACGGCCTTCGACAATGAACAATTGCCCATATCGCATAGTCAGCTATACAAGGCCCTAATATGACAATGAGACAATGTAAAACAATTGAAACGAGAAAACTAACGGCCTTATTTATATATATATAAAATAGCCTCACCTTGGTCTATGTGAATATTAAACAAAGGACGCAGATGGATTCATGACAAAATTGTGTTTTGGTGATGGTGATGTGTTTGTACATCTTACTTTACTGAACATTCTTGCTGCTTACAATTATCTCTATCTATAATGAAATTGGCCCTGTAGTTTCAGAGGAGAAGATTTTTGTAAAACATTACTAAGATTTATGAAAAATGGTTAAAAATTGACTATTAAGGGCACTAACTCCTAAAGGGGTCAACTGACCATTTCGGTCAAGTTGACTTATTTGTAAATCTTACTTTGCTAAACATTATTGCTGTTAACAATTTATCTCTATCTATAATAATATTCAAGATAATAACCAAAAACAGCAAAATTTCCTTAAAATTACTAATTCAGGGACAGTAACCCAACTAAGGGTTGTCCGATTCATCTTAAAATTTTAGGGTAGATAGATCTTAATATGATAAACAAGTTTACTTCTTGTCAGATTTGCTTTAATTGCTTTGGTTTTTGAGTTATAAGTCAAAAACTGAATTTTTACCCCTATGTTCCATTTTAGCCGTGGCGGCCATCTTGGTTAGTTGGCCGGGTCACGCCACACATTTTTCAAACTAGATACCCCATTGATGATTGTTGCCAAGTTTGGTTTAATTTGGCCCTGTAGTTTCAGAGGAGGAGATTTTTGTAATAGATTACTAAGATTTACGAAAATTGGTTAAAAATTGACTATAAAGGGCAATTACTCCTAAAGGGGTCAACTGATTATTTCAGCCAGGTTGACTCATTTGTAAATCTTACTTTGCTGAACATTATTGCTGTGTACAGTTTATCTCTATCTTTAATAATATTCAAGATAATATCAAAAAACAGCAAAATTTCCTTAAAATTACCAATTCAGGGGCAGCAACCCAACAAGGGGTTGTCCAATTCATCTGAAAATTTCAGGGCAGATAGATCTGGACCTGATAATCAATTTTATTTAGTTTTTGAGTTATAAGCCAAAAACTGCATTTTACCCCTATGTTCTATGTTTAGCTGTGGCGGCCATTTTGGTTGGTTGGCCGAGTCAAGCCACACATTTTATAAACAAGATACCCCAATGATGATTGATCAAGATTGATTTAATTTGGCTTAGTAATTTTAGAGGAGAAGATTTTTGTAAAAGATTACTAAAATTTACGAAAGATGGTTAAACAATTGACTATAAAGGGCAGTAACTCCTAAAGGGGTCAACTGACCATTTCGGTCAAGTTGTATTATTTGTAATTCTTACTTTGCTGAACATTATTACTGTTTACAGTTTATCTCTGTCTATAATAATATTCAAGATAATAACCAAAAACAACAAAATTTCCCTTAAAATTACCAATTTAGGGGCAGCAACCCAACAAGGGGTTGTGCGATTCATCTGAGAATTTCAAAGCAGATAGATCTTGACCTGATAGACAATTTTACCCCTGTCCGATTTGCTTTGTTTTTTTAGTTATAAGCCAAACACTGCATTTTACCCCTATGTTCTATTTTTAGCCATGGCGGCCATCTTGGTTGGTTGGCCGGGTCACCGTACACAGTTTTTAAACAAGATACCCCAATGATGATTGTGGCCAAGTTTGGTTTAATTTTGGCCTAGTAGTTTCAGAGGAGAAGATTTTTGTAAAAGTTAACGACGACGGACGACGGACGTAAAGTGATGGGAAAAGCTCACTTGGCCCTTCGGATCAGGTGAGCTAAAAAATGTACGAAAATGAATTATGTAACACATAAACAAGCGACAACCACTGAATTACAGGCTCCTGACTTGGGACAGGCACATAAATAAATATCCAATTCCGATGTGTCTCTCATTGAACAATGTGTCAATACATGTGTCTGTTTTTTTGGTAATCAAAGGAGTATTCAATATCTATGTTTCAACTGATATTTAATAAGTTAGGAACACTTCCTTTTTACGTGCATGCTTAAATCCATGTGTAAATATCTGCAGAGACTCTTATTTGTTACAAAGTTAAACCCTATAATGACTTTCATCTATAAATGACTGTTTTAATACATGTTTGTGATATCATTTACAGATCACCTGAGATCACCCCCAGTTTTTTATTGGTTTCCTGTTGCTTGGTCTTAAGTTATCTGCGTTGTGTCGTTTGTACTATTATTTGTCTGGTTTGGCTTTGGCAATGGCGTTGTCAGTTTATTTACGATTTATGACTTTGACTGTCCCTCTAGTATCGTTCGTCCCTCTTTTACAGCAGATGTATAATACAATTGATTTTGTTATTGTTTATACCAGATTTTGAGCTGAGTTGAATATAACATCTGTAGCATTAAAAGCCGTTTATTGGGTATGATAACACATATATTCATCGATGATTCATCGGCTAAGAAGCACACACGTGCCTGTATCGCTTGTGAAAAATACTCAATTTGCTAATTAGTAATGAAATTCATACGCACATACTACAGTTATCCAGTGTGTTGCCGGTCATTTTTTAAATTAAAATTTTTAAACTTGCTTATATTGTAAAACAGTAAAACTCAGCATTGCAAGACAATTACTCCAAAAAGGGTGGTCAAATTCGCTCATGCTTATTATGTTTACAGTTAATACTTTTAACATACCTCCAATGGTTTTTCAAAATAACAGCAAACATGTAAAAAAATAAAATTAGAAATATATTTTAGGATCAATAACATATGTTCTTTTTAAATGTCGGGTACTGCTACTCTGATCAATCTAGCATTTATATTTTTCAAGAAAACAGTAAAAGAAGTAAAAGCTTATATTTTAAGGTCCATAATTTCAAACCAGAACGACATATTTTTTTTCAATTTTCAGGGGAATAACATTAAAATTACTTTTTGTTTTATTCCATTATGTATTATGTATATTTCAAAAAGCGGGAGCCAGATGGTCGGAACAGAAACAGTATTTTCTTTTTATCTTATTAAAAAAAAGCAAATGTATAACATTTATTGATTATAGATGGACATTGTTAATTTCACATATATCTATCAAAACTATATGTATATTTTATATTGTGTCTTAAATGTCTCTCATAAATCTTTTTTAAGATTGGTGCATACATTGCAAATTTTTTATAAGCGTTATTATGTTAATCTTATGGTATATTTATATGTGCTGAGTCTACAACAGTACAACATAATAACGAACTATAAAAATCAGTTGAAAAAGGCTTATTTTATCAAACAGTACAACATAAGAACAAACTATAAAAATCAGTTGAAAAAGGCTGAACTCATCAAAAGGACAAAAATACAAGTGGACGTGGCCGGGTACTTGTACATCCCGACACTATTACTGAAGGAACAGATCTGAGAGTAGTCGCAGTTATCTGACAGCTAGTCAGAAGCTACTAACAACTAATAATAAAATAGTATTCTATAAAAAAAAAAAAAAAAAAACTGTACAAATGACGCAAGTGTGATTTTCTGTCAATGTGAATGATTGATACATCCACTCTTTTTATCATCTTTATTTTTTTGGGTTTTTTTTTTTGGAAGGGTGAAACCTTTGGGCAGAAAAATGTTTTAAAAAAATATCAAATGTAAAACTATCATTCCTTTGCGAAAATTCAATAAAATTCTATTTAAATAGGGGGTACCTACAGATATCTGTAAAAAAAACATGATTGTTTTTCGCGATCAATTAGGGGGACGTACACCATCTACGCCCCCTGGATCCGCCACTGTTTAAATACATTGTTTTAAAATTGTGTTTTAATAAATAATCTAATAATCAAATTAATAAAATAAAGGAAGAAAAGCATTTTTCAATTAGAGGAAAATTCTGTAAAATATGATTTATTTGTATGATACATTGAAAAAAAGCAAAAAAAAAACAATTCTTACCGTCATTAGAATAATCATTTAATCCTTGTCGCTGGATTCTGACATTTTTGTTTACCTCAGTCTGATGACATTGTGAAATTACCTGCGCATATAATACACGGGGCGCAAAACTAAAAACAAAATCATTTTCTTTACTTTCTACAAATTCAGGGGTTCTATTCCATAAAATACACAGACGATCATACACGAAGTGCAAAAGTGACTTGCGCAAGCTTCCATTTCATTGGATAACACTGTAACGTGATCAATTTCCAATATAAGTTGAAGGTCTTGAAGCTGTCAATCAATTTATTTATATTACAAATTTTATATACCATGTGTCTTACTCATTAACATATTTAAACAAACTCATCCTTCGGATTCGTTTGTTTAATTGTTAACTCGTAAAAACAATGGTATATATAGTACATGTATTGTCTACATAAAACTATGGACTGTGACCAAGCAGACGTTTTATCAATAAAGCAAGACGAATATAACCTTTTCATAAAAACCAAAATTAAAGGGCTCCGCGGAATCCTGTTTTTTCGCATGTAATTGCTCTTGTCAGTGCAGACTTAAAAGTAATTTCATTTATAACAAACATTCCAAATTTGCAAATAAGAATTAAAAAGAATCCTTTCAATGATCTCTCTTGGTCTTGAAAATTAGAACGTATTCAGGTTTCATAACAATTCATGATTCAAATGTATCATGTCAAAAATATCCAATCCCGGTCTGTCTGTAAATGTTGGCTATAAAAAGGTGTATCTATAAGTCACATTTTGATTTAGATGCCGTCTTGTGGTCATAATCAAGCTGTCAAAATTTCCTAAAATCCACGATGGTTTGACAAAAACAAGAACTTTAACCGGAGACTACACCTAAATAATGACGGCGCAAACGCAGAATTTAGAGTCGCTTGGTCTCGCATTCGCGAAATAAATTTCACAGGCACGACAAAAAGAAATGTTGACATATTTTCACCATTCGATAGAACCATCATTCTTGATTCGTATATAGCAAAAATAGATAATATAAATCACTTTTTTCTATTGTTTACTCCTCAAAGGGTACGGAATACTGTATTTTTTAATCCGATTTCAAGAAAAAAAAAAGGTCTTGAATAGTCCCCTCATTTGAATTTGAACCTCAATTTACTCAAAAAGTAGCACATGATGGTATTTTTTTTATTACATGTTTTATTTAATCAGGTAAAAATATCTTACATTCACATTTCAATCAAAATGTCAATAAGGGATCAAAGCTGTTTCGTATGCCCCTAAAGGTGGATGTCTCGTCGAGTTTTTTTACTTTATTTTTTTAGCAGAAGTAAAGATACTGGTAAAAAGTTTCCCAAGTTAAACTTTTTCTCTGATGGATAGATGAAAAAGTAAAATCACAAAAATACTGAACTTAGAGGAAAATCAAATCGGAAAGTCCATAATCACATGGCAAAATCAAATAACAAAACGCATCAAAAACGAATGGACAAGCAATCGTATTTTCTTGTTAATTCGGCATGTTGATACTGTTTATAATGCTTTTTTGTTATTTTATATTTATATGGATCTTGTCTGTATACAAGCTTTGATTATTTGGAATATATTAATTTTTTTACTTATTTTTACTAGTTGTATAAACTTCAAGATTTAAAATATCTTTTTAAAACCGTTTTTTTTCTTAAGTAAATATTGATTAATATTTTCGAAGGGTTAAATATTTCTCAGCGGTGTCTTGCCATGGCTTTGTTTGGACTTGTTCGTTTGCTTTTCGGCCTTGAATGTTTGTCTCTATAAATATTTTATTAACTGTGCATTTGCATTCAGATATCGCAGATCAAATTTATTCGTTAAGGAATTGTGTATTAATTTACTTTTTTTGATTGAGTTTGGTCTGCCAATTGATATTTTATCGTGTGTTTTTCTATGTTGTGATGGTCTGCTATTGTTTCAGAAAAAGGGAAAAGGTTTGGATCCATTAAAACGTTTAATCTAGCTGCAAATGTGTGCACCTGTCCTAAGTCAGGAATCTGATGTACAGTAGTTGTCGTTTGTTTATGTAATATATACGTGTTTATCGTTTCTCGTTTTTTATATAATTACAAAAGATGTATGTTTCATTATAATACTTTATTTGTATTGGCTAACTGCACATCACGTGTTATTCCGTAAGCAATTGCATCCTTCAATAAAAATTTTCATTCATGATAACACGTGGTCCCACAATAAAGTGCAAAGGTGAATAAAATACAAAAATTATAAAATTCGTATTTACATGATCATAGCTAAAAAATGTAATTATAAGTATTAAATGCTTCTTTTTGTAACTTGATAGGGTTGTAAAAGCGTTGACCGTGTGCACATTTTTAGTATAAAGCGCTTCCGCGCATCATACAAAATGTACTTCGGTCAACGCTTTTACACCCCAATAAATTTACAAAAAGAAGTATTCAATTCTTAAATAGAAAAAGACCCTTGGTTTTCCCGTTTGAATGGTTTTACACTAGTAGTTTTGATGCCCTTCATGGCTTGTTGTTCGGTGTGAGCCAAGGCTCCGTGTTGAAGGCTGTACATTGACCTATAACGGTTTACTTTTTTTTTAAATTGTTATTTGAATGGAGAGTTGTCTCATTGGCACTCACACAACATCTTGCTATATCTCAGAACTGTCATATTCCTGACTTGGTACAGACATTTTCAAATGTAGAAAATGGTGGATTCAACCTGGTTTTATCGCGCTAACCCTCTCACTGTGAGTACAGTTTCATCAAATTCCGTTAAATTTACATTGATGCATTAACTAAACAGACACAATAAATAAAATAGTCAAATATGGGTACATTAGTCATACTTTTCTACATTGGCTAGAGATATAGTGGGAGGGTTGAGATCTCACAAACATGTTAAACATGTTAAACTGTCCCAAGTGAGGCTCCTCTGGCCTTTGTTAGTCTTGTATCATTTTAATCTTAGTTTCTTGTGTACAATTTGGAAATTAGTATGGCGTTCATTATCACTGAACTAGTATATATTTATTAGGGGCCAGCTGAAGGACGCCTCTTGGTGCGGGAATTTCTCGCTACATTGAAGACCTGTTGGTGACCTTCTGCGGTTGATGTTTCCTATGGTCGGGTTGTTGTCTCTTTGACTCGGAGGAAATATGATGTGCATGAAAATAAAAATGTTTTTCGTCATAAACTTTATTTGAAGTTCACCTGAGTAATACTTAAAAGGATATCGACCTCAGTGTATATAAAGTGCGAATCCAGCTAGTTCATTTTTACTGTTATATGCGGGTATGTCTATTGTAGAATAAAGGATCATGGGAAAACTGTATTTGTTTATGTTTTGAAAATATCAAGTTAAGTGATTTGAAGATAAGTTTTAACATATTTTCATTGTGATATGTCTTTATAATATACAAACATAGCACTAAAGTTCAAATAAGTGTTATAAAAGCATCATAATATAGCATATCGATTATTGAAAGCGATCCATTTTAACTATAGATGCGATGAATTATCACTGTTAGTGCAGTCATTATTAATGTAGAATTTTCAAAGATGCGAGGAATTTGTATTGTAGAATTATGTGATAAATGCACTTGCAACAAACGAAAAAACTTAGGTTGATGACTTTAGAATTTATGATAAATGTATTTTCAAATTGAAATACAAACTCCTCATTCATTCTACATCAAATATATATAGCTTTTCAAACTTGTAACAAAAGCGATTCTCAAAAGGAAATGGATACTACCGCGAATGGATACTACCGCAGAGGTAAAACCATACACATTTGGGTTATTGTATACGAAATGCATGCTACAATTCATTTTTGTTGATTTTATACCCTTTGGAACTCTTTGTGGGCTATTTCAGCAACTAGGCAAAATTTCCGCAAACTAGATACACGGTTAGATTCAGCATGTAAACGAATCCAAAATATCTATATTAAAGGACTTTTGTCTATTAATTTGGACCACACAAAATTGAAAAAGGGACCAAAAATATAAAAAAAATGCATGCATCGGATACATTTGTTATTGAAGGCATGACTGTAACAATAGGATGAATATACAAAAATATCTTAAGTATTCTGGGGGTCTCATTAGGGGGTTCTGATCCCGGATCCCGCTTACTGTTTTGGCAGATTCCCGTATTCCGCTTATTGTTTTGTCAGATTCACGTATCCCGCTAATACTATGCAATTCTTTTTTGTAATTATCCGTGTCCCGCTAGACTTCATTTGTCGTTTTTCACGACACAATCATTTGACTTTCACCTGTCACGCTTGCAAAAAATCGGCAATCTGGCGTCACGCTTATACCAAAATGCGACCCACTATTTTACTCGAGATCTATTCTGACTCATATTAAGCCCATTATAAATATATTAAAAAAGTAGCGTGGATTTTTTTATCCCTTTTTATCCCGTCTCGTTTCGTTTTTGAGCCATATATAGATGTCGTATGTGACAATGAGACAACTCTCCATCCGAGTCACAATTTATAAAAGTAGACCATTATACGTCAAAATACGGTCTTCAACATGGAGTCTTGGCTCACACCGAACAGCAAGTTATAAAGGGCTCTAGTGTAAAACCTTTTAAACGGGAAAACAAAGGTTCAATCTATATCAAGATGTACGTAATTAATGGTGAAGTGTCATGGAAATGGATAAAAAAGTAAGGATAAAGATCCCTATACGCTTTATAAGAAACTAAATGGAATACATTTGAAATAAATGTTATTTCTATTGAATTTATTAGAGTGTTTTAAAACCAAACTTTCCTCCCTAAGTTAAATTTTATCAAATCTTTCTCTTACTTTATCTATTGTTTGAGCAAGTCGGCTAAATTAAGGCTTTACAGCTAATTTCCTAATGCATGTAGAGCAAAACTTTGGTTGGCTTGCTTGCTTTGTTTGTTTAATTGTTTATACAAACTTTGTAAATAAGATTGACATTTTTAAACAATATGAATAGGCATAGTTTAACCTGTATTTTTAATATTTGAATTACATTGGGTGTTATCATAATGATTATCCAATAAACGAAAAGCAAGCAAGTCAACTAGAATATTGCTCTACATGCTTAAAGAAATGAGCTATAATAGATAAAAAAAAAAAATAATTATACAGTGAAAATGCACCGCATATACAATACTAATGATTCGCTCCACAGTGAAAATGAAAGAATAGTATCATTATTCGACAGTAAACATGATAAGCATTACGAAATCATCATAGTGGAATTTAGTTAAATATGAAGAAACTGAATGACAAAACATATTCTACGTTATACAACTTTATTAATTGTATTAAAATGAATATTTTTTACTGCAACAACATCTCACTTGTTAGTTATAAAGCACCTGCACGATCTGTTCGTGAAATGTCATAAATATTCACCTATTTTTGTATATATTTCACAGCTGGGTGGCTTTAGGCGCGATAAAACCCCGCTCGCATCTCTTACTTTGTTTTATTAGTATTATGTATTTCTCAACATATACATTTTAACTCATTTTCTTCATTTTCTTCAAAAATTAAAAAAAGTTCGTCTGTTTATTTATCATTCTACATTAGACATTTATGGCATATACAGTAAAAATGATATTTTAGGATCTGCACTTTACATACACTGGACCTTGTTCAATTCCAACTCTATTAATCGAAATACCCAATCGGGTAAAATATTTCCTCCGTTCAAAGGACCGCAATAAAATAAGATATATTTCAAGACCAAAATCTGTCTTGAAAGTACTGTAGCATGCATTCTTTCTATCAGCACTGTTATGAATTTAGAGTCTCCACTGATCCTCATAGCACTGGCCTATTCCCTTTGGATAAATATCTTAATTTGTAACTGCTTACAGAAGCTAAACTGCCAACTCCTTTTATATTCTCTGAGACATCTATAACACTGTATTATTATTAAAGCAGTTTCATGTTCTTGTATTTTTCTGAACAAAAAAAGGTTGTATAAATTCAAATAGAAAAAAAACAATTTATATAGACAAAACTTGTACCCACAGGACACTCGGTAGTTTAATTTCTAACGTTGGTTATTGTATATCATTAACCTATAGATAAATACTGTTCCGTCAAATAAACATGCACAAGGTTAAACGTGTTTAAATTGTATACTAAATCTGTATTCCTTAATGTAGTAAAGGGAATTTACTAAGGTTAGTTGGAAATTTATTAACCTATTTATAACAACCAATCAAATAAATTGAACTACGTACGTTTGATCTTTATTCTAATCAATAGTTTAATACGTGTCCCTATTACTTGTTCTGCTTCTGTTGAGTAAAATGGATCATACTAATGTCTATAAAATGCAAACTGAAGATGGTTTTACGTCTCTGCAACCTACTAAATTAGTTTCACAGGATAACCCAATTTCTTATGATCAGGTGGAAAACAGTACTGGAGGATTTGTGTATCAAGTAACTGACTTGAAAAGAGTTCTAAGATTTCTATGTTTGGGTACAGAAAATGGATCATATTATGCAAAAGAAAAGGAACTTTTGCGAGAAAACATACATTGCATCGACCGGTAAAATTGTGTTATATTTATTTTTTATGTGTACATTGTGTTTCCAAAACAGAAAAAAAAACAAAAAAAAACTAAATATTTTGAAAATTAAAAATAAAAATTGCCGTGAAATAAAGTTTCTACCTATTTAAGCAATTGTCAATGTTTATATATTGACTGAAGTATTAAGAATATAGTACAGAGTAAGACAGCACGGTCGGATTTTATTTAATTTTTAGTTGCCAGCAAAGAAAACGCATGTCGGAAATTTAATAATTAAGAAAAAATCTGGTTTTCTAGATATTGTTAAAAAAACAAGAAAATGTTTATTTTTTAATTATCGTTGATTTGTTGAGAGCGCCCGAAGGGCAGTCATTTAAAATATATTTAGTGTTTTGTGATTTCATCAACACATTTTTTGAATATAAAACTACAAAATTATCAATACGTCAAAAATATTTATACAAGGCGAATATGCTTATTGTTTTGAGATATGGTACGTGTTGAGAGGTCAATAATGTAAAAGATTATACAAAGATAATGCCCGACGCATGCATGAATATATTCCTACATTGAATACAAAATCTAGTAATAGAAAAGGACAATATGATTGCAACGTCTAACCGTAAATATTAAATTTTATTTCTTATATCTATAATGAGTTTATTTGGATAGGGAGGTTGTCTTGTTGCCATTCATACCACATCTTCTTATTTCAAATTAGGATTATAACTCATTGATAAAAAAAAATCAATATCTTCTGTAATGGATTGAAAAGGATGACAGAAATTTTCTACTGCCAATGGGAAATAGAAAAAGATATTCATGTACGTGTTGTTTGTAGAAGCAAATGATTTAGAAAATTTAGCGTTCTGTCATAAAAGGTATTGACAAAGCTCAATGTGCGACGGTCAAGGTTTACCAAATATGTACGTAGTGCTAGAACTTAAACATAATTTATCATCAAACTCTGTCTTAACAATCAAAATAAATAGAACTATAATAAAGATTCTGGCCTCAAAACATAAAAACAGCAGAATAAACCATTTCTTATTGTTTAACTCTTAAATGCCTGTTGTTGGATTCAGTAACTATCATAGAATAAACGGATCTGTTCAAAACAGTCATTAGCTTATGGTTTTTTTTGGATTTTGTTTATATAATATTTGGAGGGATTGTGTAAAATGCCTATCAGTTTTTTTCAGGCCTGACAAAATTCTTGTTGCATGCATTTTGTTTGAATGTTAGATAAAAAAAATGTTTGTTAAATTTACTACAAATGTCATGCGAATATTGAAAGAAATGGGGAACGATGAGTTGTGCCCCTTGTTTACGAAATTAAAAAGTATTTTTAATGTTTACATGAATCTCTTAATATGTATTTTAATTATACTATTTTTTCCTTCAGATATCCAACTTTTCCGTAAAACTATACACATTATCTTCATGAAAATTAGTTACAAAATATTCTTATAGTAGAAAAGGGGAATTCATTTGTGGCAATATAGAATTTATTTTCCTATTTATAGATTTTGCCATCGACTGAACAACCAATCTACCTCAGTTATTTTTCAACGTCATTTATCAAATCGGTCCATTATAATAACAATATACCTATCCCAAATATTTATGTTTTTGTTGGATAAAATTAATCCTAATGATGATTATAAAATGCAAACTAAGATGAGTTTGCATCTCTGCAACCTATTGACCTAATTTCACAGGACAAAGCAATATATTATGATCAGATAGATAACATGAATGGAGGGCTTGTTTACAAAATACCTGACTGGTTTTTAAGATTTCTGATGTTTGTATACAGAAAATGGATCATATTATGCCAAAGAAAAAGAGCGACAACGAGAAAACATACAATGTATCAACCAGTACAATGTTGGTCGCATTCATTGTTTTACATGTTTATTGTGTTTTTAAAACAGAACCATCAAAATATTTTATTTTAGAAATATTTTTGAAATGCTGAAATCATACATTACTGCGTTTTTAATTTAAACACTTAACACACAGAAATTTCAAATTAGATAAGACATGCTTATTAGTGTATATAAAGTGCGAATCCAGCTAGTTCATTTTTACTGTTATATGTGGGTATGTCTATTGTAGAATAAAGGATCATGGGAAAACTGTATTTGTTTACGTTTTGAAAATATCAAGTTAAGTGATTTGAAGGAAAGTTTTAACATATTTTCATTGTGATATGTCTTTATAATATACAAACATAGCATTAAAGTTCAAATAAGTGTTATAAAAGCATCATAATATAGCATATCGATTATTGAAAGCGATCCCATTTTAACTATTATATAGATGCGATGAATTATCACTGTTAGTGCAGTCATTATTAATGTAGAATTTCCAAAGATGCGAGGAATTTTTATTGTAGAATTATGTAATAAATGCACTTGCAACAAATGAAAAAACTTAGTTAATGACTTAAGGATTTATCATACATGTATTTCCAAATTGAAATACAAACTCCTCATTCATTCTGCATCAAATATATAGCTTTTCAAACTTGTAACAAAAGCGATTCTCAAAATGTCATACTGTATTCTTCAAATTACGTTTCTCCTGGATTTTAACCAAAATTTAGAAGGTATTTATAGATTTTTTTGCAGTTAAAGATTGATATGGCGGAGTTTAAGTGTAGTCTGTGTAAAATTGAAACGAGTACATTTGAGGACGTTATCTTCCACGCAATACATACGCATGCGAATATTCAAATGCGACCCACTATATAACTCTATTCTGACTCATATTAAGCCCATTATAAATATATTAAAAAAGTAGCGTGGATTTTTTAATCCCTTTTTATCCCGTCTCGTTTCGTTTTTGAGCCATGTATAGATGTCGTATGTGACAATGAGACAACTCTCCATCCGAGTCACAATTTATAAAAGTAGACCATTATACGTCAAAATACGGTCTTCAACATGGAGTCTTGGCTCACACCGAACAGCAAGTTATAAAGGGCTCCAGTGTAAAACCTCTTAAACGGGAAAACAAAGGTTCAATCTATATCAAGATGTACGTAATTAGTGGTGAAGTGTCATGGAAATGGATAAAAAAAAATAAGGATAAAGATCCCTATACGCTTTATAAGAAACTAAATGGAATACATTTGAAATAAATGTTATTTCTATTGAATTTATTAGTGTTTTAAAACCAAACTTTCCTCCGTAAGTTAAATTTTATCAAATCTTTCTCTTACTTTATCTATTGTTTGAGCAAGTCGGCTAAATTAAGGCTTTACAGCTAATTTCCTTATGCATGTAAAGCAAAACTTTGGTTGGCTTGCTTGCTTTGTTTGTATAATTGTTTATACAAACTTTGTAAATAAGATTGACATTTTTAAACAATATGAATAGGCATACTTTAACCTGAGTGTTATCATAATGGTTATCCAATATAAAAAAAAGCAAGCAAGTCAACCAAAGTCTTGCTCTACATGCTTAAAGAAATGACCTGTAATAGATAAAAAAAATAAAAAATTATACAGTGAAAATGCACCGCATATACAATACTAATGATTCGCTCCACAGTAAAAATGAAAGAATAGTATCATTATCCGACAGTAAACATGACTAGCATTACGAAATCATCATAGTGGAATTTAGTTAAATAGGAAGAAACTGAATGACAAAACATATTCTACGTTAGACAACTTTAATAATTGTATTAAAATGAATATTTTTACTGCAACAACATCTTACCTGTTAGTTATAAAGCACCTGCACGATCTGTTCGTGAAATGTCCTAAATATTCACCTATTTTGGTATATATTTCACAGCTGGATGGCTTTAGGCGCAATAAAACCCCGCTCGCATCACTTACTTTGTTTTATTAGTATTATGTATATCTGAACATATACATTTTAACTAATTTTCTTCATTTTCTTCAAAAGTTAAAAAAAGTTCGTCTGTTTATTTATCATTCCACATTAGACATTTATGGCATATACAGTAAAAATAATATTTTAGGATACGCACTTTACATACTTTATGAGGTCATTTTATATATAATATATAAATTTGTACAAAAAAATATCCTCATCCCAAAAAAAAGCCATACATTTCAATTTAATTTGTAGTACGTATTTTCCTAATATTCCCATTAAACTTATATAATATGAAAGTTACTACCAAGAATGCCGAGAAATACCTTCTTATTTAACCAATTTTCAATGTTTATATCTTGACTGTAGTATTGAGTTAGACAGTACGGTCGCACTTTATTTTCTTTTTATAACTTGCAAAAGTAACATGCAGAAAGGAAAAGTCAGTTAGTATTCGATTTAAAGAATCTTCTTTTTTTTTAAATCGTTGAAAATTTAAAATATTAATTCTATATCGTTGATTTTATGAGAGCTCAAAACAGAAGTAAATATCTAAATATATAAGTGTTAAAGTGTTGTGACTTTATCAAAACATTTATTGATTATAATACTACAAAATAGGTTATACATGTTAAGTTCATATCATACGAGATATCTCTATAAGTTAATAAGATATCTTTATAAGTTTATCAGATATCTCTATAAGTTAATAAGATATCTCTATTAATTAACAAGATATCTTATTTTAAAAGTATTAAGATATCTTTAACTTTTATAAGATATCTTATTTAATTTGAAAGTAAATAAGATAGCTCTATTAGTTTTTCAGATATCTTATTAAGTAAGTAAGATATATCTATAAGTTTATAAGATATCTCTATTATATTTTAAGATATCTTAATAAGTAAATAAGATATCTCTATTATTAACTATATAAAAGATATCTTATATAGTTAATAAGATATCTTATAAATTTATAGAGATATCTTATATTTTAAATAAGATATCTTATATATTTAATAAGATATTTTTATAAACATTTTAATAAGATATCTTATTTAATATATAAGATATCTTATTTAATAAATCAGATATCTCATTTTGTTATTCATATATCTCAATTAGTTTTTAAGATATCTTATTTAACTAAATAAGATATCTCGAAATTGAATAAATATAATAACGGCGTGCCATACTCTTCAGTCCTTGGGATGGATATTTTTAACAATATTTTTACGGATATAAACCATGCTAGTTAACTTAAATTAACTATGATATTATAACTTTAAAAATTTATGTAAACACGGTAAAAGAGATGGACAAAATGCATGTGTTTGCTCGGTTTGATGAAATGTTCCAAGCTAAATGTATGATGGTTAGAGTCTACCAAATTTGTACGTATTGCCAGTATACATTTAACATACATCAAAAATTAAAATCACAAAAATCCGAACGCCGAGGAAGATTCTTAATAGAAAGTCCCTAATCAACTATCTTTGCAAGGAAAATTAGGGAAAAAATTTTATAATCCTGCCACCCAAGCATAAAAACACCTGAAAAATCTATTGTTAATTTGTAAAAATCTTAAAACACATGATGTTCAATTTATTGATTAGAATAGAATATTTGCTCAGCCAAATACTGTCATTAGAATAGTTTTTGTAGACATTTCATGATCAGTAATGTTATAATTTCAAACATTTTATAAAATAGGTATCGAATTTTCAGGCATTTTCAATTAAAAAAAAATGCCTGAATCTTTAATCTAGAAAATGACTAAAATGTTTCTGTATTGCACAAGATTCCTTAATTTAGAAAATACCCGTACCATTTATATATCATTTGATATATATAAATATATATAAATATTTTCATGGAATATTAGCCGTGTAGACGGTAACTGAAAACTGTAGCTTTCATCGTAGTAACCATATGTCGAATAATAGTTTGTGTTATTCTTAGGCATTTTATTAATGCTAAATGATAATTATCATAAATGAAAATACATGTGCACAGACAGATAAACAGTACTTTTTTGTGAAGATGTGACAATAATATTTCTAAATAAGATTAATATAATTGAAAAAAGTAACGCCCTGTTTCACAAAAATGAACACAAAAATACAGTTTACAGTTGTGTTGGTGGTTAGGTTAATGGTTGCATCTTTTTTAGTTCCTTAAAACAACAAAGGTATAACCAAAAGAAAGATAACTGCAAACAGAAATATTCAAAGTAAATATTTTAAAGGAGGAGTTATGAGAAGGCCACTGTTCAGCCTCTTGAATACAATATCAAATTTATAAAATCTTTAAAAATCTCTTATCTCTAATAACATATTGTATATCATTATTTCCGTTAGATATACAACTCTATAGAGATAAATATGAACATCAGATTCTTAAAGTAGAAAAGGGGAATTCATTTGTGGCATTTGGGATTTTATTTTCCTATTTATAGATCTTACCGACTGAACAACCAATCAAACACAGTTTTATCTGGACGTCATTTATCAAATCGGTCGAAAATCTTATTTCTATTCGACAATAAACCTATCCCAATACATTTCTCTGTTTTTGTTAAGTTAAATGGATTTCACTGATGACTATAAAATGCAAACTGAAGATTTTACGTCTCTGCAACCTACTGAATTAGTTTCACAGGATAACCCAATTTCTTATGATCAGGTGGAAAACAGTACTGGAGGCTATGTGTATCAAGTAACTTACTTAAAAAGAGTTCTAAGATTTCTATGTTTGGGGACAGAAAATGGATCATATTATGCAAAAGAAAAGGAACTTTTGCGAGAAAACATACATTGCATCGACCGGTAAAATTGTGTTGTATTTATTTTTTATGTGTACATTGTGTTTCCAAAACAGAAAAAAAAACAAAAAAAAACATAAATATTTTGAAAATCAAAAATTCAAATTGCCGTGAAATAAAGTTTCTACCTATTTAAGCAATTATCAATGTTTATATATTGACTGAAGTATTAAGAATATAGTACAGAGTAAGACAGCACGGGGTGGATTTTATTTAATTTTTAGTTGCCAGCAAAGAAAACGCATGTCGGAAATTTAATAATTAAGAAAAAATCTGGTTTTCTAGATATTGTTAAAAAAAAACGAAAATGTTTATTTTTTAATTATCGTTGATTTGTTGAGAGCGCACGAAGGGCAATCATTTAAAATATATTAAGTGTTTTGTGATTCCATCAACACATTTTTTGAATATAAAATTATCAATACGTCAAAAATATTTATACAAGGCGAATATGCTTATTGTTTTGAGATATGGTACGTGTTGAGAGGTCAATAATGTAAAAGATTATACAAAGATAATGGCCGCCGCATGCATGAATATATTCCTACAAATACAAAATCTAGTAATAGAAAAGGACAATATGATTGCAGTGTCTTTGCAATCATATTCGATTCACCAACATAGTTATTATCTTTCCCTAAATTAGGACAATTAAGTTGTTGAACCTTTAAATCTCAGAAAAACTGTTTTGCAAAGTTAATACGAAAATATTTATATTGATAGCGTTATGCGGCACATATTAAATGTTAAGTTATTGTGCAAAAGATCAATTTATTCGTTCATTGTATGTTCACCTGTGGTTATATGTCTTTGGATTGAGTTAATCCATTTCCATTGATATAATATAGTGCGTCTTTCTAAAACGTGATATTACACAACTGTTTCGAGTAAGGGTGAAGGTTGGTACCTATTTAAACGTTTAAACCCACTGCATTTGTTTGCAACTGTCATCAGTCAGGAACCTAATGTCCAGTAGTTGTCGTTTGTTGATTTACTTAAGTGTTTCTCTTTTTTTGTTTTAAACATTGATTGACCGTTGGGTTTCTCGTTTGAATGGTTTTACACTAGTCATATTTGGGGTCCTTTATCGCTTACTGGTCGGTGTGAGCCAGGGCTCCATGTTAAATATCGTAATTTGACCTACTAGTATAATCATCATGGTTTTCCTTTTACAATGGGTGACTTTATTTTCCCGAGGGTATCACCAGTCCAGTAGTAAGCACTTCTGTGTTGACTTCAGTTATCATTGATATGTTTATAATTATAAATTAACTGTTAACAAAACTTTGAATTTTGGAAAAACTACGGATTTTCTACCTCAGGAATAGATTACCTTAGCTGTATTCGGCAAAACTTTTAGGAATTTTTTATCCTCAATGCTCTTCAACTTCGTACTTTATTTGGCCGTTATAACATTTTTTGATTCGAACGTCACTGGTGAGTCTTTTGTAGACGAAACGCGCGTCTGACCGTAAATATTAAATTTTATTCCTGATATCTATGATGAGTTTATTTGGATGGGGAGGTTGTCTTGTTGCCATTCATACCACATCTTCTTATTTCAAATTAGGATTATAACTCGTTGATAAAAAAATCAATATCTTCTGTAATGGATTGAAAAGGATGACAGAAATTTTCTGCTGCCAATGGGAAATAGAAAAAGATATTCATGTACGTGTTGTTTGAAGAAGCAAATGATTTAGAAAATTTAGCGTTCTGTCATAAAAGGTATTGACAAAGCTCAATGTGCGACGGTCAAGGTTTACCAAATATGTACGTAGTGCTAGAACTTAAACATAATTTATCATCAAACTCTGTCTTAACAATCAAAATAAATAGAACTATAATAAAGATTCTGGCCTCAAAACATAAAAACTTATTGTTTAACTTTTAAAATGCATGTTGTTGGATTCAGTAACTATCATAGAATAAACGGATCTGTTCAAAACTGTCATTAGCTTAGGTTTTTTTTAGGATTTTGTTTATATAATATTTGGAGGGATTGTGTAAAATGCCTATCAGTTTTTTTCAGGCCTGACAAAATTCTTGTTGCATGCATTTTGTTTGAATGTTTGATAAAAAAAAAATGCTTGTTAAATTTACAACAAATGTCATGCGAATATTGAAAGAAATGGGGAACGATGAGTTGTGCTCCTTGTTTACGAAATTAAAAAGTATTTTTAATGTTTACATGAATCTCTTAATACGTATTTTAATTATACTATTTTTTCCTTCAGATATCCAACTTTTCCGTAAAAACTATACACATTATCATCATGAAAAATAGTTACAAAAGATTCTTAAAGTAGAAAAGGGGAATTCATTTGTGGTAGTATGGAATTTATTTTCCTATTTATAGATTTTACCATCGACTGAACAACCAATCTACCTCAGTTATTTTTCAACGTCATTTATCAAATCGGTTCATTATAATATTTTTTATCTATTAACAATATATCTATCCCAAATATTTATGTTTTTGTTGGATAAAATTAATCCTAATGATGATTATAAAATGCAAACTAAGATGAGTTTGCATCTCTGCAACCTATTGGCATAATTTCACAGGACAAAGCAATATATTATGATCAGATAGATAACATGAATGGAGGGCTTGTTTATAAAATACCTGACTGGTTTTTAAGATTTCTATGTTTGGGTACAGAAAATGGATCGTATTATGCCAAAGAAAAAGAGCGACAACGAGAAAACTTACAATGTATCGACCAGTACAATGTTGGTCGCATTCATTGTTTTACATGTTTATTGTGTTTTTTAAAACAGAACCAACAAAATATTTTATCTTAGAAATATTGTCGAAATGCTGAAATCATACATTATTTGCGTTTTTAATTTAAACACTTAACACACAGAAATTTCAAATGAGATAAGACATGCTTATGAGGTAATTTTATATATAATATATGAACTTGTACAAAAAAATACCTTCATCCCAAAAAAAGCCATACATTTCAATTTAATTTGTAGTACGTATTTTCCTAATATTCCCATTAAACTTATATAATATGAAAGTTACTACCAAGAATGCCGAGAAATACCTTCATCGAAGATTGAAAGAAATTCAAAATTATCAAACTTATTTTTTTTTATATAAAACTTAAAATAATATGAACTTATTTAACCAATTTGCAATGTTTATATCTTGACTGTAGTATTGAGTTAGACAGTACGGTCGCACTTTATTTTCTTTTTATAACTCACAAAAGTAACATGCAAGAAGGAAAAGTCATGTCAGTATTAGATTTAAAAAATCTTTTTTTTAAATTGTTAAAAAAAAATATAAAAAAAAATAATTCTATATTGTTGATTTTATGAGAGCTCAAAACAGAAAGAAATATCGAAATATGTTAAGGGTTTAAGTGTTGTGACTTTATTAAAACATTTATTGAATATGATACTACAAAATAATTTATACATGTTAAGTTCATATCATACGACCCAAATATGCTCCTTTGCTCTAAGGAGACACTAGCTGCCAAATTCATGTCTTCTGATTTGACTGAAAATCTCATATTTCATTGATAACATACTAAAACGTGTATCCAATTAATAGAAAGTATAAAATAAACAATTTGCTATGCACAGCATCGATCGATGATATGTATCAAAATGTCGTGTGTATTATAGTCTATTCGCCTTCTTATTTCCCATCATGGTGACCTCCGAAGACTTTCGCCGGTTATATACACCGATATGAACATCAATAAAGATATAAATAGATAGCGAAATTTTGCATTTAGATATTTCTAGGTCTGTTTGATTTAATATTATAGGTTTAGAAAAAAATGTTTATCATCGTTTTACCTGTATTAGAATGAGATTGTGTGGTTCGAATCAGGCAATCAGATCAATTACCCATGTTTCGCTTTCCATGTTGATATTTTTTCCGTTTAAGAACTGAACACGACTAATTCGTGTGTGACCCATATCTATATTAACATTTACGTAAATACGGATTTAATGAGATCGAATAATTCACTTGCAAGTGAACAATTCGTCAGCGATGTCTCTTAGCTTATTTTCACACTGTTTTAAGTTAATTATGAAAATATTGTTGAGACGTCCTGATTGTTGTTCGTTTAACGTTCCGTGGCTTTTTGCATGCATAGTTAGGATACAATATGTTCTTCAGTGGGTTAAACGGGATGATTGACAGGAATTTATACGGCATGTTAGATAAGGACATACAAGAGTTCTTAATATGCATAGAACATGATACTCCATACATAAGGCGCCAGTTTGAAATTCCCAATCGCATTCAATAAATATTTGTGCATCACCTTGTCCTTATAGTCAAACAGATTATATTTCAGCGTGGGATTTACTTGTGGATATGTAAAGTGCCTACTCCTATCCCCTCTTCAGTCCTTGTGATGGATATTTTTTAACAATATTTCACGGGTATAAACCATGCTAGTTAACTTAAATTAACTACATGTATGTTATTATAACTTTAAAATTTATGAAAACACGGTAAAAGAGATGGAAATGTTCCAAGCTAAATGTATGATGGTCAGAGTCTACCAAATTTGTACGTATTGCCAGTATACATTTAACATACATCAAAAATTAAAATCACAAAAATCCGAACGCCGAGGAAGATTCTTAACAGAAAGTCCCTAATCAACTATCTTTGCAAGGAGAATTAGGAAAATTTTGTTATAATCCTGCCACCCAAGCATAAAAACACCTGCAAAATCTATTGTTAATTTGTAAAAATCTCAAAACACATGATTTTCAATTCATTGATTAGAAGAATATTTGCTCAGCCAAATACTGTCATTAAAATAGTTTTTGTAGACATTTCAGTAATGTTATAATTTCAGACATTTTGTAAAATGGGTATCGAATTTTCAGGCATTTTCAATTTAAAAAAAATGCCTGAATCTTTAATCTAGAAAATGACTAAAATGTTTATGTATTGCACAAGATTCCTTAATTTAGAAAATACCCGTACCATTTATATATCATTTGATATATATAAATATATATAAAAGTGTTCATGGAATATTAGCTGTGTAGACGGTAACTGAAAACTGTAGCTTTCATCGTAGTAACCATATGTCGAATAATAGTTTGTTTTATTCTTAGGCATTTTATTAATGCTAAATGATAATTCTTATAAATGAAAAATACATGTGCACAGACAGATAAACAGTACTTTTTTGTGAAGATGTGACAATAATATTTCTAAATAAGATTAATATAATTGAAAAAAGTAACGTCCCTGTTTCACAAAAATGAACGCAAAAAGACAGTTTACAGTTGTGTTGATGGTTAGGTTAATGGTTGCATCTTTTATAGTTCCTTAAAACAACAAAGGTATAACCAAAAGAAAGATAACTGCAAACAGAAATATTCAAAGTAAATATTTTAAAGGAGGAGTTATGAGAAGGCCACTGTTCGGCCTCTTGAATACAATATCAAATTTATAAATCTTTAAAAATCTCTTATCTCTAATAACATATTGTATATCATTATTTCCTTTAGATATACAACTCTATCGAGATTAATATGAACAACAGATTCTTAAAGTAGAAAAGGAGAATTCATTTGTGGCATTTTGGATTTTATTTTCCTATTTATAGATCTTACCGACTGAACAACCAATCAAACACAGTTTTATCTGGACGTCATTTATCAAATCGGTCGAAAATCTTATTTCTATTCGACAATACACCTATCCCAATACATTTCTCTGTTTTTGTAAAGTTTAATGGATTTCACTGATGACTGTAAAATGCAAACTGAAGATGAGTTTACGTCTCTGCAACCTACTGAATTAGTTTCACAGGATAACCGCATTTCTTATGATCAGGTGGAAAACAGTACTGATGGATTTGTGTATTAAGTAACTGATTTAAAAAGAGTTCTAAGATTTCTATGTTTGGGAACAGAAAAAGGATCGTATTATGCTAAAGAAAAGGAGCTTCTGCGAGAAAACATACATTGCATCGACCGGTAATATTATGGTTGCACTTATCTGTTAAAATAAAACAATTAAACAATAATAACATTTTTAAATATGGCAATCATATAATACTAAAATGAATTAATCCTTGTTTAAAAAAAAAACATTCTTAGAAACACGAAGAAAATACATAGATATTTTTTAAGTATGTCTTTAAAATAAATTAATGACATAAAATGCTAAACCTATTAAAACAAATTTGAAATTAAAAGACATTTTTTCCTGATCCAGCATAGATTATCATATATAATTTTGCTTTTGGTATAGTTTTTTGTATCGTGTGCTCAAGTAATTATTTCATCGGCATCGTCGCATTGTATTTGCTTTTAAAAAAAATAAACTTAATTGTAAAAAAATCAAGGAAGTATAGAATGTTATTTCAATCAATCATTCCCTGAAAAAAAAAACTTTAAAATATTTATTATTCTATTAATGATATATTCTATTTTGCAAAGTATAATATTTCGATGCTATAAAATACACAATTCGTTAATTTAAGGAACAAATAAACGGAAAACCTAACCGATATTTAGAATAAACATATGGTAGTATAAATGTCATTTGGTATCTGATGGATACATTGTATGTGTCTCATGTTTGATTAGCTTGACACCATACATCCTTTTTATATTTTTACCATTAATTCTTCGTTTAATTTTCAAAGAATTTATTTAATATAATACCTTACATAAATTATTACAAGGACGGTAAAATGCTAAACTCGTGTTTTGACCCAAGATATTGTTAGTTTTAAGAGTTGAATAATATTAGAGGAATAAAATACAATACTTTACCCTGTAAAATAAAAAAAAACTTCATATAAATTTGTTGTTTGCACATTTTAGAACTATTACCAGATAATTTAAAATTCAATTGCAAAACAAATTGAAAATTAATTGTAAAACTTTTTTTTTAAGCAGAAAACGGAGTAGACAGGTTTTTTTTTACATATTTTTACGCGTGTATGTCGTAATCAACGTCAAATACTATATCTGTCCTTTATAATTTTAATCTAATTTTGTGTGATAAAATGTATTCTATTGAAGACTCTAACATGAAAATGGGAAGACTATTAAATGAAAACTGAAAAGCTGCAACATTTTATTATAATTAGACGGAATTATTATTATTATTGACTTTATTTCCTCTTTATACATTTTACATCTAGTCATCTTCATTCCCAACCAAAAACATAATTAATAATATTAATTACATTAATAAAGTCTTAAGTGTTGGATCATCATACACTTAAGAGTCATGCATCGTGTATTTGAATTTGCACTAGATCTACGTTTTTCTTCCCGATTTTTTTTATGAATAACAGCCGAGGTCTTTTTGTTTTACAAGTAAAGAAGTAGTTTATAATGTGTCCTTTAGGAAAGACCATCATAAGCCAACTGAATTGGAATCTTAAATTGTTACAGTACTTATAGTTCAGATGTTTCCTCAAATAAGACATGTTTGATAACAAAATTAAGAATGGAAATGGGGAATGTGCCAAAGAGACAACAACGCGACCAAAGAGTTGAAAACAGCTGAATGCCACCACATATGATATTTCAAATATACCTTTAGATGGTATCAATACCTGCCATTATCAGTGGTTACTATAGTGTATGCAGTAGAAGTTGTTGCTGCCAATTCATTTTGGAATATATGATGTTATACGTGAATTTTTGTTCTGAAGAGGGTTTAAATGATTATTTTATTATAACTTTCGAATTTACACAAGTTATCTTGTAATTTGATTAGGGACTTTTTGTTTTGAATTTTTCTCGTAGTTCGGTATTCTTATGATTTTATTTTTGTTGATATATTTAAATGGTGTCGTGCATGTCAATAAATCACTACAGCTTTTTTATACAATAGGTACGGATATAGAAATAAGTTTCACTTATAATAGTTGCATATCATTGGTACTTAACCGTGCCATAGATGAAAATACATGTGTTCAGAGAGTTAAACAGTAAAAATGCAATTAAAAAGATATACATATATCAAAATAAAGCTAAGAAATTTAAATAACAGCATCACAAATACATTTTTTTAAATATTGGTGGATGGGTCGGTTATTCGATCAATGAGTGCATACTTTTTTAGTTAAGGAACAGGACAACGGATAAACAAGTACTGCAGACAGAAATATGAATTGCATCGATCGCTCTGTGAAAAGCATGATTGATCTTGTTTACACTGGTGTGTTTTCTTGTTTGAAAATTTCTTGTCGCAATTATAATGAATGTCATGTAAACGTGTTAAAGGAGGCGGTGTTATTTAGTTTCCTCCAGATGCTCATAAAACGATAGTTGTCAAACCAAACAAGTACAAAGTTTGAAGAGCATTGAGGACCCGAAATTCAAAAGAGTTGTGCCAAATACGGCTAAGGTAATCTATTCCTGGGATAAGAAAATCCTTAGTTTTTCGAAAAAGTTTTGTAACAGGAAATAAAATTGTCATAAAAAGCCCCATTTTGAAACCTTGTCATTAATAATCAGATATGACCCAAGTCTTTGCACGGACAGATATTTTGCTGCACGATCAATATTTCAAAGATATAAATGTTTGAAAACTATCTGTTTGTGTATAACAATGGTCCATATCTATTTTGTCATAAAACTGTGTGCATCTAAAAGATCTAAGAGATGTCCTCTTTGGAGAGACAAAAGAGATGATTTCAACTTTCCAATTGTGAACTTTCCATTTCTAAGTTGCAACATTCCAGCAGCACCTGCATACGGGGTATATATCTCCAAATTAATACGATATTCCCGTGCTTGCATTTCTTATCATAATTTTCTTGATAGAGGGTTGCTGCTCACACGGAAGCTATTAAACCAAGAGTTCCAAATGGTGAAGTTGAAATCATCCCTTCGAAAGGTAAACCTAGACCACCAAAAGTAGGTTTTTGTTTGTTCAGTCCAGTTGGCAGAGGGATCTAGAGCGCTAGACACAGTGAAGGCGGTGTTATCTCGATATGTTCAACTTCCGGCAAGGGATGCACAAAAAATGGCAAAGGTGCAGTGAAAATAAAATAACAACTTTTATAGCTATCGAAAATATGAAATTTATAATGTTATTTGTATCGAAACTTAAGAAAAAAAATATTTGATTTCTTTGGTACCAGGAGGATTAATATAATGCTATATTTTCAAGTCAAACAAAAAAAACAATTTTGGTTATGGCAAATACATAATGAAAACTCAACAAAATTCTAATAAAAGATATGATAAAAACAGAAATTTGTCTCTTTCCTCAGTTCTAATGACTCTTTAATAAAAAGAAACAACTGTTTTTACATCATTTCGTGTTGATGGATTTAGTATAATCACGAGTTTATCAGTATCAGTGTATTAAAATTTACCTATTTTGTATATAATATTTTAGAAAGATTTCTCTTTTATTTTTATTAATTTTACAGTTAAAGAAAAAATAGAATTCATTGTTTGAGATATTACATATTTTTTATTTTCTTTCATTTCGTGGTATTTTTGTATATCGTCCAGTTTCTATTGAGAGACAATGCTCGCTTATTCTAAATTTGGTTAAAATTTTTCTTGTTTCCTTATTTGGTGCGATAGGTAGTATTTCATTTGGTCATTTATATTAGATTGAAGAAATTTGTATAGATATATTTTATTATTTTCGTTCAAATTATTTATTTTATCATCAATAAGAGTTTGATAATAGTTAGCTTTAAAGTTTTAGTTTCCTCAATAAGTTTGATGTCAATATTTATATCTTGTGACACATTTTTTTTTCAAAAGTATACCAAGAGTAATATGTTCCCTTTATAGTATGCAATTTTTTAGTTAATTTAAAGGCTTCATAAGAAGTGGGTTTCATTATTTAATCTAGATAGGTACATCATAGTTTGGGTTTTTATAAAAGTTTCTAATGGCAGAAGTCTTAGTTCATTTCTAACAGCTTGAAGTGTGGAGCTTCTTTTTGTCCCCAGTACTTTGTTTAATAAAATGTAGCTGGTTTTTTTCTAAAATAGTTTTATCAAAAAAATTAAATAGCATCTGGTGTTGAGCTATTTTTGTTTATTTACCGTGTAAGGCTGGATTATTTCTTTCGCACAACTATTCGTTTTATTTTTCATTGCCTTGTGCTAAATTACTATTCTTTTCAATTCTAACCAGGCCAACATATTCCTTATCCAAAATCATTTAATGTTGGTTTGTGACGTTTCTCTATCTATTTCGTTGTGAATTATTTTCCTATTCATTTTAATTTTTAAATATTTGTGTACGGAAATATACAATAATGTTGTAAGAACCCAAGAGTGCAGACTCGGTATTGCGAAACTGTGAATATTACTTAAATTCGCAGATATTACATTGAATAAATAAAAATAATCTCCCCTAAAAAACTTAAAAGAACTTAACAACTATAAGTATCTGCAGCGCTCGTTTACTTCTTTTTAATACGCATATAACTACACATAAATATAAATCAATGTTAAATAACAGCAAACCGGATCGTCTGATATATCTACATACTAAGTAAACAAGAAATATTTGTATCAGTTTTCTTTAAATGCATTTTGAGACATTCCCTTCGAATCGATATAAATAGCAAGGTAATCCAACAGCTAAATATAAAATTGATCTTATAAATAGCAAGGTAATTCAATTTCTGAAAATAGAACTTTTGTTTGAATTGTATTCTACAAATTATATGTGGAAATATATTTCTTCCAACTTAGACAAAAATACTAAGAATGTTCTTATTACAAAAATTAATTAAATCAATATTTTTACTGCGATGGCTCCTTTAAGAAACGTTTCCGGTGAAAAGTCCCTAGCCTATTAATACTAAAAGTGACGTCATGAATACTATTCGATAAGCCCAAACGACAACATATTTTCAAACATGGATTCAATTAAAGATTCTAAAATGCAAATTGATAGTGAAGATTTCGGATCGATTCAGCCGAGGGGGGACCTTAAGTCTCAGGACGAAAAAATGACTTTTGATCAAGTTGTGAACAGTACTGGCGGATTTGTGTACAGTGTAAATGACTTGACACGAGTTCTTAGATTCTTATGTTTGGGCACTGAAGGTGGATCGTATTACGCAAAAGAACCTGAATTAAAAAGGGAAAATATTCAGTGTATTGACAGGTACCAAGCTCTTGGAAAAATTAAAGTTGTTGTATTATGTTGTCATTATTTCGACTGCCCAGATGCAAAACAAAAAATCAAAACATCAATAAATCAATATCAGGCACCTTTTTCTTAATTAAGTAGGAGTAGGTAGGAAGGCATGCATATCGATATTTGACTAGTACAGAATCTTGTTATTTGGGGTCTTTTCCTCTTCTATACTATGTTTAATGTTTACTTTAAAAAATAATAGTGACCGATGTTAGTGTCAACATTCTTTTTTCGGATGATAAAGAAAACCCACTTAGAAAAATCCACAATTGCTGAATACCTTATTATTCCAAAAAAAAAATGTATAAGCGTAATACTAAATTAAATTATTTTTAAAATCTTTACAATGCTGAACATATTAAAATTGTGACGCTATGAAGAATTTATTTATTATAAATGAATAGCGATCGACTCCTGGTTTTCATATCTTCTCAGAAAGCAGAATCTTTTTCAACAATTTTGAACTTCCTGTAATAATCAATATGTACTTCCTTCCATAAGACCAACTACTAACAAATACTCCTATTCTACAATTTTGGCAAGAAAAAGAGAGATAGACCATATGTATCTAAATATGTAATTATTTTTAAAATATCTTTACAATGCTGAACTGGGCCTCTAGTATAAAAATTATATACTAGAAAGATAGGAGCACACAGTATAAACATGGAATGTTAAGTATTTTTTTCTTGAAAACGCACTTAGCATGCTTTGTTAATACAATTATTGATAATCGTACAGATCTTCAAATATACATATATACTAAACATCAACCCAACAATGTTAGATCTGTAAATTTGCTTTTGCAAATTTTTTGTTCTTCTCTCGACGGGATTCGAACTCATGCTACTGCAATACCGTGGCACCAAATCACCTGCGCCTGTGTCCGACGCTCTTGACCACTCTACTACCTAGGCTCTCATATATTGAAGTAAATTAGTTTTAAGAATCTGTTATTAAACTATTTCTTGAATGAGTTAAAATAAGGTTTTAGATCATCATTAAACCCGACATTACTTAATGTGAACCAGTTTATCCTGCTTTTTTTTTTTTTTTTGAAATGGTAGAATTGGGTCAACGTTAATGATAGTCCCATCAAGAGGCCATCACTACACAAAAGAAGTGCCCATACAATGTAACAAACTCTAATACTCGGCTATAAAAGATGACTGAATATGTCAGACTTTTGAATATTGCATTTAAGTAAAATAGTAATCGGTCGAAAGCGCCAGACTTGAAAATGATAAAATATTCAGTAAATTGATAAACATTCTACTTTGTGTCACTCATTTTGATAATAATTAGAAAAAATAGAAAAATCATAATTTCTTTATTCTTTTAAAACGGCAAAGAAATTCTATTAAAGGCAATATAAATATAAAGAAGTAAATTGTAAAATTAGGAGAACATTCAAATATTTTTCATACCTATATTTCATTTTATTTTCAGACTGATAATGAATGGAAGGGGAACGGAAGTGGTCGATTTAATTTATACAGTGAGTACCGAAGGGCGAGCATGTAAACAGGGGCCAACATTGTACGCATTGGCCATATGTTGCAGATGTAATGATTCGAAAACTAAAACCGCAGCCTACAAAATTCTTGGCAGTGTGTGTCGGATTCCTACACATCTTTTTGAGTTTGTCAAGTACTGCGAGAAGGAAAGTTCTGGGACGGGTTGGGGTAGAGCCCACCGAGTAGCTATCGGTAAATGGTATAATGGTTTTTCAAAAGACCCCAAAAAGTTGGCATACCTTGTCACAAAGTACCAGAATCGTCACTCGTGGAGTCATCGGGATGTGGTCCGCTTGGCACACATCAAACCGGAAGATAGCAAAATTGACATGATTTTGAAGTACGTTGTCAAGGACATGGCAAGTGCAAATAGTATGTACTCTGAAGATAGCTCTGTTGTAGATGTAAAAGCTTTTCTTGACGGCGTCGAAGAAGCCAAGAAATGTACCAAAAGTGACATCGAAAAATTACGATCTTTAATCGTTGAACATCAGTTAGTCCGTGAACATGTTCCAACAGGACTTCTGGACTCGAAAGAAGTATGGGACACTCTCCTTCGTTTAATGCCAATGATGGCTATGATTCGGAATCTTGGCAAAATGTCTACCTTGGGACTGTTAGATTCTAAATCTTTCGGGGAAACACTAGTAGTGGACAAACTTACAAATGAAGGATTGCTGAAGTCTGCTAGAATTCATCCGTTCTCTCTTCTTGTTGCGTGGAATCAGTACAAAGCAGGTAGGGGTAGTAAGGGCAAACTTTCGTGGAGCGTGAATGACAATATAACAAAAGCGTTAGAGGAGGCTTTCTACAAAGCGTTTAAGAATGTTCCTCCGACCGGAAAACGGTACCTTCTTGCAGTAGACGTCAGTGGATCAATGCAGACACCTGTCATTGGGTCATCCGAGATCGAGGCTTTCGAGGCATCAGCAGCCATGATGTTGTTGACTGCAAGAACAGAGGACAATTTTGAGGTTATTGCATTCTCAAAGGGTTACACAAAACTCGATATCAATAAAGTAGACACTCTTAACACAGTTCTGAAGAAATGCAGTAATCTTCCGTTTTCGGGCACTGACTGTTCAATGCCGATGTTGTATGCTATTGACCACAAAAAGAAATTTGACGTCTTCATCGTTTATACCGACTCCGAAACTTATCATGGAAAAATGCATCCATCTGAGGCTCTAAAACAGTACAGAGAGTACGCAAAGATACACGATGCTCGACTGATTGTAGTTGGTATGGTCAGTAATGGCTTCTCAATAGCGGACCCAAACGACCCGTTCATGATGGATGTTGTCGGATTCGATACTGAAGCACCGAAAGCAATGTCAAATTTTGTGATGGGAAAATTTTGAATAGGTGAACATTTCAAGTGTATATATTTTAGCGAAGTAATCTTAAAAAGAAAGTAAAACTGTAGATTGACCACGTCCAACGATCGCGAGTTATAATCGTTGGTTGTTTTTGGCACCAAATAGGACTACGTGTAGGAAAGAGGAATCACGTTGATAGAAGTTATAGAAAATGTTGTCCATGTAATTTTGATAACATTGGAGACGAATTTCATTATCCACTGGAATGTCCGTTAAGAATAGTTATCAAAGTTAAGAAATTATACCTGGATTAATACAATTTGGCTCGTGTACATACATTAAAGTTTAAAAACTGATAAGTTATTTAGATAAAAAGTAAGAGCTTTAAAGATAATGAATGTAAGTTCATTATAAGCATGTCAACAAACAGGTCATATTGTTTTGATACAATTGTATAAATGTTCATTATATATTTTTATCTGTAGTAAATTTAATACAACTTTGTGTATAAAGTAAATTGCTTATTTATAGCATTATTGTATATATATTTTTTTTATTTATCATTTCTTGACCCCAATTGTAACGAAAATCTGTGCCAGTAAAAATGTAATTGCACGATTAATTATTATTCCTTTTTGTTTAGCTTTCGATTACAAAACATAATCTCATAACATAAAATCTAGTGTAGGCCTTACTAATGTGCTGGTTTAAAATATTTAAATTTCTTTTTTGTTATTCAGTTAAAATAGGAAAATAGTCTTTGTTTCCAATTTGCTCAACTATTTGATATTAATTTGCACTAATATGAATGTTATCGTTTAGTATAAACTATCTTGCTCTTTTTTGCTTGTCTGCTTGGTTATGTATATGTATATATTGTCACTGCATTAACAGATAAAACATATTAAAATTGTGACGCTATGAAGAATTAGGTTATTATAAATTAATAGCAATCGACTCCTGGTTTTCATATCTTCTCAGAAAGCAGAATCTTTTTCATCAATTTTGAACTTCCTGTAATAATCAATATGTACTTCCTTCCATAAGACCAACTACTAACAAATACTCCTATTTTACAATTTTAAAAAGAAAAAGAGAGATAGACCATATGTATCTAGTTCATTATGATGAAGCACATGTAATTACTACATTTGTACTGGTGTAATGATCAAACACCTGTAATTATTTCATTTGGATAAACATCAACGTAATAATTTCATTTGGATCAAATACACGTTATAAGTTTGATTTTTCACCTTGTATATACACATGTACTTGCAGTCTCGTTACAATAAAGTTCATTTAATAAAAAATGTTAGTCTCTTATCCCAGGTATAGATTATTTTTGGTTTGTATTTTTTAATAACCAATTGCAACCAATTCGAAAAGTTAATGATAAAAGGGATAAAATTGAGAATGGAAATGGGGAATTTGTCAAAGAGACTACAATCCGACCATAGAGCAGACAACAGCCGACCCGTAATAGAAAATCCCTTCACATATTACAAATGCATTCAAATATCAAAATAATTATGGTGGAAAGCAGGATATATAAAGACGTTGTATAATAACAGATGAGGCAACGTGGGAATTAATATTTATAGGTTTTCAAGCGACCTTTAACAATGAGCATGACCTGTAAACTGTATAGTTTGCTATCAAAGAGGCTGAAAGGACATATGTAAACCAATCCAAACGAAATGATTTATGCAATAAACAATAAACGAAAATCAATATAAGAAGTACATCGGAGTTTTACGTTTCCGCAAATTGGCATTACTTTTCCGCGAAAAAAAAGATGACGTTTCCGGAAAAAAAAGTTTACGTTTCCGCAAATAAATATCTTACTTTTCCGCAAAAAAAGTAACTATTCCGGAAAAAAATAAATTATCACTTTTCCGCAAATAATTAATACCTATTGATCGAAAGCAAAGCTATAATGAAAAATAAATATGTATTAAGTTAAAGGTCATCATAACATGTAAGTAAAATACATCATTAAAATTTATGAAAACGTATGTTCAAAAATATCTTGATATGAGTTCATAAGTCAGTTCTGGCAGAATATTTGTAGCTAACACGTCGTACAAAGTCCATAGTAGCACATTCACCGTTTACACATTTTGTATTTTGTTCAGGAAGGAAGTCCATCTTCTCCTTTTCATATTTCCGAACGCGTGCTTTAACAGCTAGAGTTCTCATCTTTATGTAAGATGTTGTCTTCAGTTTCAATAACACATCGACAGAGACAAATATGTTAGAATGGCTAGCGTAAAACTGCTCGTTCAGGTAGGCACGAAAAGACTCGACACCATTCGTTGTTCTTTTTTCCTCGGGGTCAGGAGTGATGCCCAAATGGTTGGTGGAAATCTCAATTGCCATCTATATAAAATTCCAATAAATAATCTGCAGACCTCATGCATTTATCGTCAGATGGAGCATCGGCAATTAATTCAACAAAGCATTCATCAACCATGTCAGTTGGCAAGTAAGCCAGACCAAAGATTTCTCAAAAAGTTTAACTCATCCTTACCCGAGTCAGTAGTTATATCTAGTAAATTGTAGCTATACTGAGATCAGAACATTTTCTTTATTAAAAAGAAAAAAGAAATAATTTATCATATATGCTATGTACATTCAAATCTTTATAATTTACCAGGTAAATTTGCGGAAAAGTAATGAATACAAATTGCGGAAACGTATATTTTTAATTTGCGGAAACGTAGTACTGGGACTTTGAAAAATTAGCGGAAATGCAATACGCCCAAGTACATGTATTTGAATAAATAGTTGAAAAGGAATTAACTCATCAGATCGTTTCAAAGCACAAAAATACTCTGAACAAAAATAATTTAAAAACATGAAGCTGTGGTATGAGGGTTGATGAGACAACTCTCTATCCAAGTCACAATGTATAAAAAGGTTAACAATTATAGGTCAAGCTTGAAGCTATATATAAAGGGCCCCAGATTTTATAAATGTACAACAATTCAAAAAGGAAAACCAACAATATAATCTATATATTTAACAAAAATCGTGAAACACCTATGAGCAACAGCAACCATTGACAACCAGTGGTGTAACATTTAAGAATTGAATGCTTCTTTTTGTAAATTTATTGGGTGGTAAAAGCGTTGACCGAAGTACATTTTGTATGAAGCGCGGAAGCGCTTCATTCTAAAAATGTACGCACGGTCAACGCTTTTACAACCCTATAAAGTTTCAAAAAGAAATATTCAATACTTATAATTACATTTTTTTTAGCTAAAATCATGAAAACACGATTTTTATTCAGTTTTATTTAATTCACCTGTGCACTTTTTTGTGGGACCTCGTGTCATCGTGCATGATAAATGTTATTGTCTGATGCAACTGTTTACAGAATAACATGTTAGCCAATCAGAATAGCGTATTATAATAAAACTTACATCTAATGTAATTATTACAACTTAAAAGACCTGAGAAAAAGACACACTATATAATATCAACTCGACCAAAACCACATTTAACCAAAAACAAGTAAACAAACATTGTACGATTAATTGATCTACGACTACAATATTAAACAAAATTATATTTTAATACAATATCTTTTTGTTCGAATTACGTAGGTTAACATTTTTTATGGTCTTATATGGGTATAACGTTGGCGTCGTCTCGTCGTCGTCGTCGTCGTCCGAAGACATTTGGTTTTCGCACTCTAACTTTAGTATAAGTAAATAGAAATCTATGAAATTTAAACACAAGGTTTATGACTATTACAGGAAGGTTGGAATTGATTTTGGGAGATTTGGTCCTAACAGTTTAGGAATTAGGGGCTAAAAGGGTCCAAAATTAAACTTTGTTTGATTTCATTAAAAAAATGAATCATTGGGGTTCTTTGATATGCCCAATCTAACCGTGTATTTAGATTCTTAATATTTGGTCCTGTTTTCAAATTGGTCTACATTAAGGTCCAAAGGGGTCCAAAATTAAACTTCGATTGATTTTAACAAAAATTGAACTCTTGGTCCAAATCGGGGTCCAAACAAGTAAACAAGCATCGTACGATTAATTGATCTATGACAAAAATAAAATTATATTTTAATACAATATCTTTTTGTTCGGATTACCAAAATTAAACTTTGCTTTAATATGCTGAATCTAACCATGTATTTAGATTTTTAATATTTGGGCCCGGTTATCAAATTAGTCCATATTGAGGTCTAAAGGGTCTAACATTGAACATTATTTCAATTTTTGATTTTATAAAAAATTGAAGGATTCTATGATATGCTGAATCTATTTAGAATGTATTTAGATTTTGGATATTGGACCATAATAGGCAATATAAAAAAAATAAGTTTTTAAGTTAAAGTTCTTAGACACATTCATTCTGTGTCAGAAACCTATGTTGTGTCAACTATTCAATCACAATCCAAATTCAGAGCTGTATCAAGCTTAAATGTTGTGTCCATACTTGCCCCAACTGTTCAGGGTTCGACCTCTGCAGTCGTATAAAGCTGCGCCCTGCGGATCATCTGGTTTTACATGGCTTGACGATGCCAAATGTCTGATTTCGTGAACTAGTATTTTTAAAAGTTCTATGTTGCCTTAATCGAGATTAAAAGGGGTGGCGTTCAACACTTAAATAACAGTGTTTACATGCAATAACTTGACGTTACTTTACCAATTCAGAAACATCGTCATTGCTTGTCTTTTGTCATTTCTTATATTTTATGGAGGATTTTGTGTTGATTGCAGATGCGAAAGATTTGAAAAGAGTTGACCTGCACGTATATTATCATTGATTGACAAGTTACCACTTGAACAACTCATACTAGTAAAACAAAACTGTCCCGGGACTCTTTTAATTTTAGAAAATCCCGATTCTAATTTTAGCGCACTAGCCTCGCTATCGATTCAAGTTATTTCATCACAGTTGACTGTAACTGAGAGCACCAAAAACTCATCGACAATGGAAAATCAAATTGGTGAAATTCCAGATGAAGAACGCCTCTGGAGATTTTTAAATTATGGAAGAGAGGATGGAAGTTATTTTGTGAACAAGCAACAGACAAACGTTGTGAGTCATTTCTCTCAACATTCCAGGTCCATCGACAGGTATTTCACCGATTTCTAGGCTTGTAAATTTTTTTGAGACATTTCTGAAGCATTTACCTTTTTGTTTTATTGTATCGTATTATATTTATTTATGTGTCTATAAATAATTTATATATTTGTTTCGACTTTTATTTATATCCACAAATTTATTTATAAAAACGGGTTTTATGAAAATAGGGACCGTTTCAAAATACAATTAATAGCTATTCCAGCTAGTGACAAAAGTATGTTTTTAAGTTAATAACTGTTAAACGATTTAAAAACAACATTATATCACAAGAAATAAAAATATTGACATCGAACTAACTGTACTAGTATATTCTGTAACGATGGACTTTTTATAGTTAGTAATATTTGTCAGATAGGACACATTTACCATTATTAATTTATCTATTACATTTACAATGGTATTTATAAATGTATATTCTGGATTCTTTTATATTCTAATAATGTTTCAGTTTAAATAAAACGATGTTCAGGAATGCAAAAACTCAATTATGTTCGTTTTCATGATTTCTGGTATTTTCAAACGGGCCAAATTGGTTGTCGTTTGTTTATGTGTTACATATTTGTTTTTCGTTCATTTTTTTACATAAATAAGGCCGTTAGTTTTCTCGTTTGAATTGTTTTACATTGTCTTATCGGGGCCTTTTTATAGCTGACTATGCGGTATGGGCTTTGCTCATTGTTGAAGTCCGTACGGTGACCTATAATAGTTGTTAATGTCTGTGTCATTTTGGTCTTTTGTGGATAGTTGTCTCATTGGCAATCATACCACATCTTCTTTATTTTTATAAAATGAGAATTCAGAGATTAGTATTGCTTTTAATTTCACTGATTGATAATATTAACTAATGTTTCTTCTTCGTGTCTCTATAACACCTTTATCTTATTGTTTTAATTTTAGGATGATTTCTGCAAACAAAGGAATGGAAGTTGTAGGTTTAATAAAAGAAGTAAGCATGTGTGGTCGTGCTCCAAAACAGGGCCCACTTCTGTATGCTCTGGCTGTTTGTGCACGTTGTAACGACGAACCAACAAAAAAGGCTGCACTCTATTGTTTAAAGGACATTTGTCGTATACCAACACATCTGTTTCAGTTTGTAAAATTTACATCTATACAAAGAGAAGGTTCCCGGGGTTGGGGGAGAGCACAGAGGAAAGCTGTTTCAGAGTGGTACAATCAGGCCGCCTTCCAAAACAATCCGAAAAAACTGTTGCGACTGGGTACCAAATACAAAAAACGGCATGGATATACTCATAGGGATTTAATCCGTCTTGCGCATGTGAAACCGAAAACAAATCACATTGAGTTTGTTATTCAATATATCGTTAAAGGAATGTGCAACAGTTCGAATTTTGATGATTCCGATGGTATGATCAGGGAGGCAGGGCAGTTTATTAAAGGCGTTAAGCAAGCTAAGGAATGTAAAGGCAATGATATAGATCATTTGATATCGTTGATAAGAAGATACAATCTTACCCGTGAACACATTCCAACAAATCTACTGAATTCCCCGGATGTTTGGAGAGCCTTAATGTACGAAATGCCGATGCATGCCCTTATACGAAATTTAGGCAGAATTTCGAAACACGAATTGCTACATCCTGATTCGCCCGAAGAGCAACACATACTTGAAAATCTACTAGATGAAGAAAAATTGCGTTGCGCAAAGATTCACCCATTGACGATTTTAACTGCTTGGAATTCTTACAAACTGGGCAGATCCATCCGGAATGAGAGTCCAATGGAGTGGCCGGTGAATCAAACAGTTGCTGAGGCTCTGGAAACTACATTCTATAAATCATTTTCTTCGTGTGTAGCCACAAACAAGAAAATTCTAATAGCTATTGACGGAAGCCAAGAAATGATAAAACCAGTCGTTGACCTTCAACAAGTATCTGCACGAAGCGCAGCCGTTGCAGTTGCACTATTGATGTCGAGGGTCGAGAGCTGGACGGAATTTGTCCTCGTTTCTGATAGCGTATCACCGGTTGACGTCCTTCCTTACGATAACCTTGAAACAGCGTCATTTAAATTTTCAACATCAGAATGCGCCTGTTTAAGTGATGAAGCGTCTAACCCAATGGAATGGGCGATGACAAATTCAAAGCAGTACGATGCAATCGTTTTCTTCACTACGTGCGCTACGAATGGTGGCAATAACTTCAATGAAGCGATGAGACAATATCGGAGTCGCCTAGGACTTCCCAGTACACGTCTTGTAGTGGTTGCTATGACCAGTAATAACAATTCTATTACAAACCCTGATGATATTTACATGTTAAATGTTGTAGGGTTTGATACCAATGCAATGAAAGTCATCACGGAATTCATAAGATGACGGGATTGTGAAGATAAATTGCTGATTCAACTACCTCAGAAGTATAAAAGAATTATGAATTATTTAAGAAATAAAGTGTAGATGTGTAGATGTGACTTCCTTAAACATTTTTTGTTTTCTCTCTGACAGATTATTTAGTTATACATGTAACTTAGAACGTAAATAAAAGTTTAATGGAACTTAGATTACGAATATTCCATAGAAATATTTTAATTAGCTTGTCAGCTGGTCGAATTATTTTGGAGATCACGATCTTGCGTATAAAAATACAAAAAGTACACCGAAAAGGTCAATAAGACATTTTAGCGATTGATTGGTTATTACTTGTTTAAACGATTTTAGAAGGTTATTTACCTTATGACTAATCTAATTAAAGTTAGATTTGTTTACTCAGTTAGTTAGCTTGCACAGAATAACAAAAATATATCGCTAACATTTACAAAATGAATTTCATATCCGTATTTTTTGATAATATCAAATATCATTAACCTTTAATGAATTGGTGCATGAGTGCTTAAAAAGTCTATGTAAAAAAAATCACACTTTTAATGAAACAAAAATTGGAAATCCCCATATTCATTTTGGATTTATTAACCCTGCACTAAATATATATAAATAGAAACAAGAATGTCCACAGCTATTTATAGATTGAAGTTAGCCATGCTGTTAGTTTCATTTAAAAATAAGCAACCAAGCTAGACTGATGGATAATCATATTTACACAGTTTCAGACTTTGAACTTGCTACTAGGTTTCTATTTTATGGAAGAGAGGACGGTGTTTATTTCGCTACAAATGGAAATAATCAAATCGACAAACACACAGCGAGTATCAATAGGTAAATTAATTTATCTTTATCTCTATGTACTAATATAGGTTCTTATTTTACACAAATGTTCACTTCTATACAGGCTTCTGGCGGGGAAGGGGGATACTCACTATGTAAAGAGGGGTAGTGGTAAACAGCTGGTATAGATAAATTAGTTTTCAATCTTCATAGTGTGAATGACAATTAATGACTTAATGATAAGAACTTAAGAAATAATATGCACTCAGATTGAATTAATGCTGATGTCGTTTAGCACAGAGCACCACCTGGTTTAATATTGAGTAAATATATGTAGTCGCAGACTGTATACGGTCTTAAATTCAACAACAAATTCTGCTGACTAAGGAATAGCATTAAGCATAAAAAATGACAGCATTACGGTTTGCATTTACATATATTTCATATTTTGTTTCAAAAATTAAACAAAAGTCCACCAATTATGTTTTATTCAAAATATTTTAAATCACGATTTGAGCCTATATAGAAAATCAACGAGCGGTCAGAATAGAACTTTATGTCTCGCATTTGGTTAAAACCGAGAAGGCGATATATATAGCAATTGTTTATCCCGGCGTCAACATTTTATAAAATATAGGATTTAGATTTGTTTTTGAAACCTATAAGAACCGTTGTATTAAAAATCTTCACGGAATTCTCGCGACACCTTTCCAGACGAATTTGCAGTTAAATGGAGTTGGCTACTCTTTTCTGTCTCCTTCATTTGTCATATAGCTCCCGAATAGTTTACATTCTTGTTATCCGGGGTTTCAAATGATTAGGTTTAGGTTTGCGTAAAGAAAATGAAAAAAGAAAATCAGCGCATTGAATTTACATTTTTATACGACCGCTAAAAATGTGTATCATGTTATGAAGAGGTTGGGGGTAATTGCCATTAAGGGTCATAAAAAAAGGCATTTTTCTAGTTTCTTGACAATAACTAGATCTCCCTGAAATTATACTTCAAGGTTCCATAATTAAAAGGGAAGGCTGGGATTTGGTTTGAAGTAATTATTGTTCGAAATTTTTAGAAATTAAGGGCAACTTTAGGGGCTTTTATGGAACTCTATGAAATTATACATTTTTCCTGAAATGAAAATTATGTTTAAAATTTTAAAAAACTTTGGAGGGGTCAAAAAGGTTAGGTGAGCTTTTTTTTTGGGGGGGGGTCATATTTTTCCTTTAACATGATTGAAATTTGTATTTCTTTGGGGTTTTCTCATGTTAATTATAATAAGTAAACAAACAAATAACTTACTATTTCAGGTTGATTCGGGGAGGTAAAGGAAGAGAGGTTGTTGATCTTATTAAACAGATAAGCATCGAAGGTCGGGCCCCAAAGCAAGGACCACTTCTTTATGCTCTAGCTCTATGTGCTAGATGTGATGACAAACTAACGAAGACTACAGCCTATCGGAGTCTTATAGAGGTTTGTCGCTTGCCAACTCATCTTTTCCAATTTATTAAGTATGCAGAGGAGTTAAGTGGAGAAACGTCGGGATGGGGAAGAGCGCAGAGAAAAGCAGTGTCACATTGGTACAACCAACCAAGTTTTCAGAAAAATCCAATGAAGCTTCTAAGGCTTGGGTCAAAATATCGGCGTCGACATACATTTAGTCACCAAGATGTCATACGTCTTGGACACGTTAAACCAGAGGGCCCCCATAGTGCATTTGCAATTAGATATCTGGCAAAAGGAAAAGAAAATGTCGACGATATTGACACATCAGATGGAATGATAAGCAACGCATATCTATTTGTGTTGGCCTTAGAAAAGGCTAAAAACTGCTCTCCGAACGATACGTCACTCTTATGTCAGCTGATCAAGGATCATGAACTCTCACATCAGCATTTACCAACAACAAGTCTGACGTCTGCTGAAGTTTGGCGGAGTCTCACCTACACGATGCCCATCACAGCATTAATACGACATCTAGGGAAGCTGTCAAAACTATATCTCCTGGAAAACGGATCAATGGAGGAGGCCCATGTTATTGGTCGATTAGAAAATGTTGAAAATCTTCGATTTGCCCGAATTCATCCATTTACACTTCTTACTGCGTGGAACTCATATAGAAGAGGTCATTCGGGCCCATACAAGCGTTTAATATGGACAGTCAATCACAAAATCGCAGATGTCTTAGAAACAGCTTTCTACAAATCATTTGCCTCTGTAGAACCAATCAAAAAGCGAATTCTCATAGCCGTGGATGGAAGCGAGGCAATGATGCAACCTGCTAATGGAATGAAGGAGGTTTCTGCACGCAGTACAGCAGTGGCAATGGCTTTTATATTTGCAAAGATGGCGGATAATACAGAAGTTGTTCTAGTCAAAGACCAATTATATCCCGTTAATTTAGATCAATCCGACAACCTTGAGGTTGCCTCTCAGAAGTTTTCTATCAATGGTACTTGTGATTATTGTGATCCATGTAAGCCAATAAATTGGGCTAGAGAAAACAAAATGAAATTTGACGCCATTGTGTTCTTTACAGCTTCATTGGCATTTAATAACAATGTGAACCCATCGGCTGCTATGCGACAATACAGGGAGGAACTTGGTATCCCACGTGCTCGTCTCGTGAATGTTGGAATGGCGAGCAATGAATTCACTGTAACAGACCAGACAGATATCGACATGCTCAATGTTGTTGGCCTTGATTCAACTATTTTGACAATAATTTCAGATTTCTTTAAAAGATAATCCATAGGGAAATGTTACTGTTGTACCACGTACTTTTTCGTTAATTTTTCAATTTCTTTAAAAAAAACAATAACTTAAACAACTGCTTCAATATTTCCTTGTAAAATAAGACGTGGTCTCTCATTTCTTAAGCCAAAAATTAGGTTGTAAGAAATTTTAATGATGAGTTTTGTTTTCATCTGAATAAATGCATTTCTGTTCCTCTCGTCTGTTTTGTCCGTACATGTACCTTTGGTAATTCAATAACTTTGAAAAGCTTTATGATGTTCCTTTTTGTATTTGAATGAAATTGAAAGGAAATTTCGAATGCGAGACCAACCTGTTCACGTGTCTCTCAGAAAATCGGAATTCTGTCACTTAGCATAATAGATGGTTTTAGTTGTTAATCAAATGATACACCCAATTATAAAAACATATGTATATTTATATTGATAACATGTTGGTAAACATTTACCGGACATGGTAAATATTGACAAAATATTGCCTATTTCAATCAAATGTGATCGAAAAAAAACAGCCAACATCGGGGGGGGGGGGGGGGGGGACTCTTTATGATAGTCCCTTTAACCCTTGTTATGTTATAGTAATATTAATGTTGCTCAATTAAATAGAACACTTTGTCACCAAAGCATCTTATGAACATGATTGCTACACCGAAGTTAATTCACGTAAATGATACCCTTATGATTTGCCACAAGGTGTCACTGTGGTACTGTAGTATTTGACCAAATATAACTTCCACAAAAAACGATGTTATTATATTGTATACAACATATAACGACAATTTAAACGATCCTGTCCAGTATGAGAGCTTTCTGTCAAATAGTGAACAATTATAGTAAAAAATGTAGTAAAATCAAATTGACTACATAAATTGGTCAACTACTCATAATGGCAAACTATCCTATAATGTAACAAGTATAAGCGTTTTCAAGGTCTATGGCAATTGCTCCCGCGAAAATAGTTAATTAGTATGACGATATTATATGGTCAGTCACATGAATCAATCGGGTTATGAGAGCTTTAAATTAGTCAAACGGTCTTGGATGATTTGCGTTTTCGATGTGTCAAAACAGTTTCATTATGAATCATTGTGACTCAAAATGACTGTATACTATATGGTCAACTAAACGTGAAGAGTTAGACTAACAATTCTTCTAAGTATTACAGTTTTCTTTCAAACGAGCTAGAACGAATAGCATTCACAAACTAAGGTGTCAATGTTAAGATATTTCAAAATGGTCCGTCTCATTACAACCGTAAAAATTGCGAGTCGAAACAAAATAAAACAATATCGTCAACTGTAAGAGAGGCGATAGATACCACAGGGACATTCAAACAAAAAAGTCAAGAATAAACTGACAACATCATGTGTAACAAATAAGAAGGCCAACAGACAACCAATATTAAAAAAACAAACATAAAAAACTAAAGACTGAGCAATATGAACCCCACCAAAAACCGGGGTGCACCAGAACGGTTATTAAATCCTGCTTCACATGTGACATCCGTCGTGTTGATGGCAAGCAATCCTGCTGTGTAAAACAAACAGGCACGGAGGAGAAATGTTCACTATGTTCATCGGACGGACATTATATATTATTTACATATCCCTCGCTACAAGGGACGATATACAGTCTTGCGATTGATAAATGAAAGCTCACAGGCAAATATTTTTGGCAAATTCAGGATAAAAGCAAATAATCAATATTACAAAGGGAAGTTTCTGCAAGGGCATAAAAATTGGACTGCAACAGAAAAACAAGGGTATATATGTTGGATTAACAGGCCACCCCTTTGGTGGTTTCGAATCTGATCAAAGTTTTGACTTTCTGCTTTATTTAACACTTTGCTTCATAATCTCTTTAAGAAAAATACTCCCACACCTTATTAAATGGGCTATTTAAAAAGTCAGAATGCAAATATATATTCAAACTATTTCAGGTCTTTTTAAGTAACAACAAACAAAAGAACTACATCTGTTGTATATGTATGTCAATTGGGCCTGCTTTGATACGATAACTGCACTTGAAATTTTACTAGATTTTTGTTCGCTATGTAAATTCCGAGTTCCAATGAGGACTTGCACATGTACATTGCACCACTTATTGCGGATCTGTTTCTGTATATTTATTAGTTACAATTTATGACTAAATTCGGCAAAGACCCATCGAAACATCTGATACAAAAATGTAGGAGCACTTTTAGAATATTGGAAGGACTTTACATTGTCTTATCGGGGCCTTTTATAGCTGACTATGCGGTATGGGCTTTGCTCATTGTTGAAGGCTGTAAGGTGACCTATAGTTGTTAATGTCTGTTTCATTTTGGTCTTTTGTGTATAGTTGTCTCATTGGCAATCATACCACATCTTCTTTTTTATATTTAGTATGTACACTAAAGAAATGTATCATGTTGTACTGACCTTTAAATCAAACCGATACAAACAATGACCATTACTTTATCCTGGATCTTGATATCTATATCGTTAAATGGAAGCTTAAGTCCAAAATTTATGATAAAAGAGATGATTAATTGTCATTTCCTATTATTTATTTCCCATTTTATTGTGTTTATATATCTCAACTTGTTCGATTCACTTATGCATTTTATTTTAACATCAACATGCAGACATCTTTGAGTTCAGTTATTTCAATCCAATTATATTGATTTTATGGTAATATTCTATACAAAGCACAAAATAGCGAAGAGAACAAAGTCGACACTTTGAACTAACTCAGTTAGTGTGTATCCCCGCCCCTATGGAACTATATAACTAGGCCATTTAAACGTGTGTAGCCATTTAAAGTTATAATAACTCGTTCAGGACTACAATAGTGGAAGTTTTACAAAATTGTTAAAAAACAATGGCTACAATTTGAATGAATAAGTCAAAATTTAGTTTTTTTATACGCGTATGGACCAAAACATATACTAGTAGTATATATGTTTAAAGTAACTTAAGATATGTCATAGTCTTAACGGTTGCCTTCGGAAAAAGGATGAATATAAACATATATTATTAATTCGTATATTTTAACAAATTTGATTCGTTTAGGGATAGTCACATGTTAAACTATATTTTCTAAGGTAGAGAGAAAACGGCGGATAGCAAAATGCATATTGACCGGCAAAAAGCATATCGCACGGGTATTTTTTATTATACAAATATAGCCTTTGTATGAGGTCGATACAAGGATATATTGACCTGAAAGAAGTATATTGACTGAGGACGAAGTCCGAGGTCGATATACTTCTTTGGGTCGATATATCCTGTATTGACCAAATACAAAGGCTATATTTGTTATATTATTAATTTCAGACCATTATGCATATTTGTATCAAAATCGTCATTTGATTTTGTATGAATTTTATACATCATATTGTCTCCTTGACAATAACAACATATTAGTTGTTATTTAATTCTTTTGTTTGTTTATTTGACATCTTCGGTATTTGAAGATTTTTTTCGTCAAATAATCGATCACAGATATCATTTGTTTCAAAACGTTTAACGATATCATGAAATTCATTACATGACGTCACACAAAGTAAATAGTTTTTTAGATATTCTAAAAATAACCGTGCAATATGCTCTGTGCAATATGCTTTTTGCTATCCGCCGTTTTCTCTCTACCTTCGAAAATATAGTTTAACATGTGACTATCCCTAAACGAATCAAATTTGTTAAAATATACGAATTAATAATATAATATTATACAATTACTGTCTTTTAATGAGGTAAATATGCGGTTTTATTGACTTTTGAAAAACTGATATTCACTGAGGCCGACGGCCGAAGTGAATATCAGTTTTTCAAAAGTCAATTAAACCCCATATTAACCGAAACAAAAGACATTAATTGTTTTATTCCATATTCCGAGAGAAATTAATGTTATGGAAAATATTTACCAAAACCAATTGTACCTCAAACGTTTTTTACCAAAATTATACACGTAAAAGCACGCGACGCTTTGCGCGGTGAATATCCTTTTTTCCGCAGGTGAATATGCTTATTTATTCAAAATCCCATTCATATAGAAAAACCTACTAATATTTTATCAATATGGAATAATATTAATTCGTATATTTTAACAAATTTGATTCGTTAAGAGATAGTCACATGTTAAACTATATTTTCGAAGGTAGAGAAAAAACGGCGGATAGCAAAAAGCATATTGACCGGCAAAAAGCCAATCGTAACTACTCGGCCATTCTCGCTACGCAGTACAATAGCTGTTATTTCTTCGTGCAACCAGAAAGGCCGAGTTGTTCCGATTGGCAAAAAGCATATCGCACGGTTATTTTTAGAATATCTAAAAACCGATATACTTTGTGACGTCATGTACTGAATTTCAAGATATTGTTTAACGTTTTATAACACATGATATCTGTCATCGATTATTTGACAAAAAATCTTTAAATACATGTAAAAAAAAAAAAAGGAAATGAAATAACCACTAATATGTTGTTACTGTCAAGGAGACAATGTAATATCTATAAAATTCCAATAATCCTAAATGACGATTTTGATACAATTTATATGGTCGGAAATTAATAATAAATTATAACAAATATAGCCTTTGTATGAGGTCAATACAGGATATATCGACCCAAAGAAGTATATCGACCTCGGACTTCGTCCTCAGTCAATATACTTATTTCAGGTCAATATATCCTTGTATCGACCTCATACAAAGGCTGTATTTGTATAATATATGTAATAAAGAAGACGAAAGTTTATAATATTCACATTCAAAGTAAATATCATTTAGACTTGCCCGAAGACCACCACGATTAGGAATATCTTATACCTGATACTTTCGACAGCAAAATCCAATCGCAGACGTATTTCGTCCTCGGTCAATATACTCTGAACAGGTAAAAACTACATAATTGATCGATATATATAGACTAGATGTGTCAAAGCGACACGAATGGCCCCGTCCTAAAAAGATTAAAAATCTGCAATTTCAATATACTGTTTGTATAATAAACTATTTTGTAATTTATATTGTGTATAATATGCTCCTGTTATGCAGTCTTCTGCGGCAGTTTTCTTTAATAGACTATGAAACTATGAAACTATAGAAATTATACAAACTGAATTAAATGATGTAATTAAATGAATAATGGTAAAAGCTCCTCTGGAATGTAGGTTTTGACAATCCCATTCATTGTAGTATATCGGTCCTTATCCCGCTCTGATACCTTCATCTCATTTGGTCTCACTGTTGAAATCAGAAATAAGCGACGCCTCGGAAATATTTAGCAAAAAACGTCGGGAAAGAATACACATGTCCATGCACTGTAGTGATGTTTTGTATACGCTCTGACAGTACTGTGAAAGATAATATCTGAGCAAAATGTCTATTCAAAAACCTACTCCCGAACACTGCAGTGAACCAGGATTTTCCAAGTCATACTTTCCAATGTAACAGGAGGGGGTCGATGGCGACAACTCCCGGGCATGAAGTGGCTAGTACTTTAAAAAGTAAAATAACAAACATATCGAACCCGAGGAAAACGGCGGTTCCTAAACAAACCGAAAAAGTTCCAACACAACGCAATGGGTACAAACACTGGCATACTGTATTCCCGACTTGCTATACAGACATTGTCTTGTAGAAGTTTTATAACTAGCTAAACCTCTCAAAATGAAATAACATATATTTAACAACAATGAACATTGTTCGTATTCAATTAATTTCGGGACTAAATTTTAAAAAAGTTCTATACTCGAATAGCAAGACAAAATTATTTATTTGTACTTCCCGCCATCAGAAATGTTTGTTTAAAACGGATTGCGCATACACATTTAGAAATCGAAAGTAGAAAAACTATTCTTGTCACGAATTATTCTTGAAACTTTATATTCTTGTAACGAACCTAACCCCTGAAGCAATGAGTGTAATAATCATTGTTTTTAAATGTTTGTTTTTGTGCAATATTACTAAAACAATGCAAAATATACAATGGAAATCCCCTTTACTATTTATAGGAACATTCTAGCACGCAGAACGGTTACGGTGCGGTAGCCATTTTATTTGGTGTAAATTGATATATTGTGTATTGTTTATATATCTACGATTTAAGAATGTCATTTTTAAACCAAACACAACCGTCTGGAAACCCAGTACCGCAAATGGAGGCACTTGTTGGACAAGCAAAGAATAAAGCAGGAGGTTTTTCGTATGAAGTTGACGATTTTACTCGTCTTTTGAGATTTCTGATACTAGGGGCTGAAGGAGGAACATATTACAGTTCTGAGAAAGAACTCAAACGAGAAAATGTTCAAAGTATAGACAGGTAAACTAATATAAGACTTAAGATATGTATACAATACATTTTAAGTAGTGAATTCAAAATTGTATAGTGATTTTAAACAATTACACAACTTTCTGTGTCAATATTATATATATTGACTGTTCTTCGAAAAGTTGTGTCATGGTTTACATGCACTTGTTTCTAATAATTACTGACAATATGCATGGGAAGGTCGACTGTTCATATTCTGGGACTATTATAACAAATTTAGTCGCATTACTATTTAATATGTATGGATATACATATCATATGTATAGTCGACCGTCTCATTGATATATTCAAGTACCTGTGTCATGGAACTTTCATGTGTTTCTATGTCTATGTAAATATCTGTTCTCAATCATTTACAAATATCTTTGAACATATGTTATTGAAAAGCATGATAAATGCAGGGTATCTTAATATTTCGTTTAACAACATATTTTGTATGTGGTCCTGTGAGTCACAGTATAATATATTTACACCAAGAAGTCGTTAAACGATATTAGATACTGACTTTTGAAGCACATGCACAAATCATTAGTTGGAAACTATGATCAATTATGTATTTTGATTTACCTGGATATAACCAGGTCCTACTGACATTTTAAGAAGATGTAGTACTTGTATGATTGCCAGTGAGACAACTCTCCAGTCCACACAAAACCAAATGTCACAGAAGTTAACAACAGTTACTAATAAATATAGGTCACTGATAATTCTTTTTTTGTGGAATATATTTAAAGGGACACTAGCTACGAAATATATAAAAAAAAATCTAAAATATATATATATATCTTTTATCTCAACCATTAATGAAATGAAATTGATTATAAATTATTCTCTTGCAAGTGAATAATTCGACCTCATTAAAGCCGTATTCATGTGAACATTAATTTAACCCCTTAGCTTGAGATGGATAACACGTGAATTGTATGTGTAAAGTAATTAAAGGAAAATAATGTACATTGAAGTGAAACAAAGGTAAACTATTTGATGGAATCTTTTGCTCAAGGGGATTTAGAGATCATCTCTAAAAAGGCCAATAAAACGTAACTGTATAATTTTCGTCAAATTCTGCTTCAGGCTAGTGAATAATTCATCAGTGATGATCCTAATTTATTTTATCAAACTTTGACTAACTTTGAATATTGAACAAACTTGGCTGCTAATGATCGAAGTTGTTTGAAGCTTGAATGTTGTGTCCATACTCACATGGCACTTGCAAAGTTCAAATTTACTAAGAAGGTTTATTACCACAAAAGGAAGGTTGTGATTGATTTTTTGGATGATGGTACCAGCCGTATAGGAATTGAGGGTCAAAAAGTGGCCTAAAACAAGTATTTTTCTATAAGTATTTTGATTGCTCTGAAATTGTACCAAAATGTTAAATACCCCAAGTATATAGAGGGTTGGGATTCTTATATAATAAGGTGGTTTTGGGGCCAACAGTTTAGGAATCGATAACCATTTTTGTAGTTTCCGGAAAATTGCTTGTGTGTAAGTGTATGGATCTCTCTGACGTTGTACCACAAGGTCCCATATCACAAAGGGAAGCTAGGATTATGTCTGAGCGTGATTTCCCCAAACATGTAGGAATAAGGGGCCAAAAAAGGAAAAAAATAACTTGTGGATCTCTCTGAAATTTTACTACTAAGAAAAGGATGGGATAGTCTTGGGGTAATTGCTCCAAGGGGGGGGGGGGGTCCAAAAGTTTGGGGGATTCAATTTTTTAAAGAAATTCATTTATTTTCTTTTTTTTTATTTTCAAATTTCAAATCTTTGAAAAGTTTCAAGAAGAAATCTTCAATTGCACAGTATTGCGCAATAGATGTGTTAGATCTTAATGATGTAATAAGGTGAGGTTTGGGAATTTGTGTCAAATGTTCGGACTCCTTGCCGTTTTTTTCCGTACAATGCAAGGTAAAATATTTTGCCCATAACACCAATTTACTTTTTCATAGAAGTCTTTTAAAATAGCTCATGAAAGGTCATTTACCAAAATTTTAGAAGATTCTTATTTTTTTTTCTTTTGTTTTGAGACCCAAACAATACCAATGCAAATATAAGGTAAAAGTCCGAGTCAGCCTTTTCCCGCCATATTTTGAATCTCAAATATCTCAAAAAGGAGGTTCATGACCTATCGATATGTTTAGCTTATTTCTATCCTTGAGGAATGCTCTACCAGCTTATAGTATCAATTTCAAATTCTTAATTTATTATTTTTTATTACCTTACCTCACCTTCACATCCTTAAGCTTTGAACACATTTAATTTGTATCAGGGACATGCAGAAACCTATATTATAGAGGGGGAAAAAATGATCACAATCAAAAGTCAGTCAGTATCAAGCTTGAATATTGTATCCAAATTTGCCCCCAACTGTTCAGGGTTCAACCTCTGCGTCGAATCAGGCTGCACTCAGCGAAGTATTTTATTTCTTTTGATCTTGGATTATTATACTTGTCCCAGTAAGGTAGTTTTGATTAATTGATTTCTGAAACAGATAAACTTACTTATTTCAGAGTTCACATATTTAAAATTAAGATCTTATATTTCAGGCTGATAATGACTGATCAGGGCGAAAAGGTTGTAGACTTCATTCGTGACGTCAGCGTCAATGGCAGGGCTTGCAAACAGAATACCACTATCTACGCCTTATCAGTTTGCGCAAGATCAAACGATCTGAAAACAAAAAATGCTGCATATCGTGCACTAAGTGACGTTTGTCGCATTCCTACACATCTTTTTGAGTTCGTGAAATATTGCGAGAATGAAAGTGCAGGAAGCGGATGGGGAAGAGCCCATAGGGTAGCCATAGGGAAATGGTACAATAGTTACAAAGATAAGCCAAAGAAACTTGCATACCACGTTACAAAGTACCAAAGTCGACATTCTTGGAATCATAAAGATGTTCTTCGATTGGCGCACATCAAACCTGAAACAAACGCCATTGGCAAAGTCATTAAGTATATTGTCAAAGGTCTAAATGAGGCAAAAACGGACCCAGTGCCGATGGCCGACAATGGAAACGTTCAAGAAGTTTTAGATTTCTTGGAAGGAGTGGAAAAAGCAAAGAAATGTCCCCGACAGGAAATTGAAAGCATGAAAGAGCTGATTGCGCTTCATGAGCTTGCAAGAGAACATGTACCGACTACCATGCTTGACTCTGTCGAAATTTGGAGCGTTTTGTTCCGACAGATGCCGATGACTGCAATGATCAGAAATCTAGGGAAAATGTCCAGCCTTCAGATGTTTCAATCGGATAATGAAGAGGGAAAGTTTAGAGAAGATTTGGTGATTGAAAAACTAGGTAGTGAAACTATATTGAAGAACGCGAAAATACATCCGTTTACAATAATGACAGCGTGGTATCAGTATCAAGCTGGGAGGGGAGATAAGGGAAAGTTGTCATGGCCAGTAAACGATAGAATTGTGAACGCTTTAGAGGGGGCTTTCTATAAAGCTTTCGAGTTTGTTGAACCAACAAACAAAAGGTATCTATTGGCTGTTGATGTTAGTGGATCTATGACGGCACCTGTTCATGGTTCCAGTCACATTACCTGTCGTGATGCCTCTGCTGCAATGATGTTACTGACCGCAAAAACGGAAAAGGCCTGCGATGTCCTTGCTTTTTCTGAAAATTTTACTAAACTAGACGTTTCAGCAACAGACACTATGAAGTCTGTCATTTATAAATGTTCGTCTTTACCATTCCAACGTACAGACTGTTCGCTTCCAATGCAGTATGCTTATAAGAACAAAAAACAGTATGATGTTTTCGTCGTGTACACAGATTCCGAAACTTTCTTTGGAAATATGCATCCATCGAAAGCTCTAGAAGAATACAGGAAATATTCGGGAATCCTAGACTCTCGTTTGATTGTCTGTGGAATGGCTACTAATGGGTTTAGTATTGCTGATCCGAGCGACAAGTTTATGATGGATGTTGTTGGATTCGACACAAATGCACCGAAAGCCATGGCCTCTTTCGTCAAAGGGGAGTTATAGAATACTTCGATCCATGAAAAACATGTTAAAATAGATTTTTCATCGCCTGAGAATTTCGGACGTTTTGTTATACAATCATTATCATACTGTTTTACAATACTACTCATATTCTGACGTTTAAGTAAACTTTAAGTTTTAAATTGTCGAAGACATTATTTGTACATATAACATTTATATTTTACTTACAAAAGTAAATTTCTCGAAAGGCCATATATTGATATAGAAATTCCGGTTACTTTTATACATACGTATATCTTTGTGTTACCTTGAACTGTTTTTTGTTATTTTTTTTAAGAAGAAGGTGTTTTATTTAAAATTCGTTTGATTGTATCGTTTATTAAGAAAGTGCGATATATTCAAGAAATAATAAGCATGTTAAGAGGAGCTGTTAGTTATTACGTTTGAATAGTTTTACATTAAATGTCATTTTGGTGCCTTTTTAAAGCTTACTATGCTGTATGGGTTTCGCTCATTTTTGAAGAAAACTCTTCAAGCACAATGACCTATATCGGTCATTTAGTCTGGTGTAGAGTTGTCTTATTGATATGACAATCATATAACATCTTCTTTATTTTTATATTTACACACTGGTTACAGAAATGAAAACAACATATGTCAAGATTAAATTAGCATGTAGTAAAGTGATTTTCAAATTTCAACCGATCAAATACAAAATAGAATTCCATTAAATATCAGTTCAAACTAGTTTTTAAAAGAACAGAAGAAGTACAAATTGTTGGTCTTAATTTTGAATTATAGTATTTTTTAATGAAGTATGTATTTATGGTTTTCATCACGCCTCTTAAGAATTAAGAAAAGAATGTTTGTCATTCTATTTGAATGAATTCATAGAATTTGTAACTGCTTTATATTATAACATTCAAATTAAAGACATCTTATTAACTTGTGTATTTTTTTCAGCAAATCAGTAAACATGATCACTAACATGCACATACATAACAAGTCGTGTTCAATATGCAAACAAATAAGACCATGTCGATTAATACTACCAATAAATGCAGTATGTATACATGTAGAAGAACAATCAGTAAAACACAAAATAAATTAAACGACAAATACATAACTATACCACATGCAGTCAGGATGAAAGAGTATATAAAACTCGGTTATGTTATAGCACAACTTGAGTTCTGTCAATCTATAATTTTAAAATGTACATCTCTAATTTCGTCATGCGCATACTTTTACTTACTCTGACACGAGTTCCTATAGATTTAAATTTTAATCAGATTGACAAGATGGACGAATAAAAGCGTTTCAGACCATGTCTGCGAATTGGCCTTTCTAGTTTCATGTCTCAATCTGAAGAACAAGTCTGTCTAATTGAAAAGTGCATAGATTTTAAAATATCTCTGCCAATTTCCTCCCTGAGGCCATAATAAATAATAGGTTTGTTTGCCCAAACGCTACCTACCCAGAAAAAAGCTGCCTACTCAAATTCTTTTATTGTCCTGATTTGAAGAAGTTTTTTTTATAATCAAATAGGCATGAAGACTAATAAACATCTGATACTTCAATTTCTTTTATTGAGAAAACAAGAAAATGCCTACCTACCTTCTCACTGTCTCAACCTTTGGGTAGGGTTTGGGCAAACCAAAATATGTTTAAGTGTGGCCTGAACGATGCCAGTAAATAATAGCCGAGTATGGAAAAGATCTTATTTCAAGCCTAGAATAATGAACTAAGCTACCTTTTGACTGTAATAAACAAGGCTGATATTTTGTATTTAAATTTACATACATTGTGTAATTACTATACACTGCAAATATTTAAACGGAGTTAGCAATGTTTCGTTGGGAAATAACGGTTTTTAAAAACTCTTGTTCCCGAAATCCCATGCAGCCCTTGTGTGAAAAAAATCTTGCAGCTTAAAAGGCTAGCATGATATTTTACTTAGAAGTTGTACGGGTCGTTTAACAAGTATAATAGTTGGACGAGTTGTTGAAGTTACGATGCAAGGTTTGTTTCGCACAAGAAATTTGGTTTTATTTTAAAATGAGGCTTAACTTTCTTTATTTTACAAAACAACTTTTGTCATATATACTGAAGGTGTGCAGCATACATTCAACACTTTGAATAGCTTATAATTTTGCACAAAATAAACGATGATTCAACTTGGTAATGTTTAACAAAATTTATCGTGTAGGGCACAGGGTTTGCATGCAATTATATGTTTGAGGTTGTAAGAATTTAAACGGGTAAGTCGAATCCCCTTATGCATTTGTTTCACACTACGTTTCGAAACTCAGATTCCAGTTCTCTGTATCATATATAAAACTTAAAAAAATTCAAGCTGCTCGAACAGTAACGAGTTCATACCTTTTTTTACAAGGTCCAGGATCATTTTAAGGAACTGTGTTGTGATGGAAAAATTTGGCTGAAGGTGAGAAAAGACAATTTAAAATGTTATATAATATTAGACAGAATATTAAAGAAATATATCCCATGCACCCCGCCACATTATTTATGTATGTGCCAGTCCCAAGTCAGGAACCTGTAATTCAGTGGTTGTCGTTTGTTTATGTGTTACAGATTTGTTTTTCGTTCATTTTTTTTATATAAATAAGGCCGTTTGTTATCTCGTTTGAATTGTTTTACATTGTCTTATCGGGGCCTTTTATAGCTGAGTATACGGTATGGGCTTTGCTCATTGTTGAAGGCCGTACGGTGACCTGAAGTTTTTAATGTTTGTGTCATTTTGGTCTCTTGTGGACAGTTGTCTCATTGGCAATCATACCACATCTTTTTTATACCTTCATTTCATAGTATGACTATATCCACATCGGAATGGTAACGACACTATACTTCCATTCTGCAGAATCGCAGTAACTTACAATAATTTCGCATTAAAAAAGGGCGAAAGGTACCAGATCAGAGGGATTATCAAACTCAAAAGATCAAAAATACACTGACAACGTCATGGCTTAAAAAGAAAAGACAAACAGTACACAAGACGACATAAAAAACTAAAGACTTATCAAACACTGGGGTGATCTCTGGCATGTGGCGTGCTCCAGGAGGGTAAGCGATCTGCTCAACATGTTGCTCATGTAATTACAAACCCGGCAAATAGTTCAAAAGGTGAGATTCGTGGAAAGAGTTACGACAAAGGAACATATACGATATGATCTGTGACACATTTTTATCATCGGATGAAATATTTTTAAAAGACTAAAGGTAATAAAAAATGCAAAAAAAAATGAATACAAAATTATATGGGTTATTTGAATCCGTCAAAGAAACGGGTTTGTTGATTCGATTTTTATTTGGTCAAATATTTATTTATATGATACAGATAAGCCAGTCCAAAGAAAGATAACTCTATTCATATTAGGCGTCAATACCACGCATTGTCACTGTTTGTATCGAGTAAGTTAAACCATATTTATTTATAGTGGATTGGCAAACAAGTTTTTGCAACTTATATTAATCCCTTTCCAATTTGCGGATGCAAGTGCTGCCTTGTAGCGGCATTATCCTGCTCTTTTTCGAAATCTACAAGGGTGTATTTTACGTGCAAGAGATATGGCTCTCTCTTAACGGATCAGCCATTTATCGTGCTGCACAGTACAGTTCATGAAGTGGGAATATCTTTTACGCTTTTATTAACAAACAATTCATCTGTAAGAATAAGAAGTCTAGTCAAATTTTTCACTGCTAACACATATTACAAAAGTTCATATTCCGAATCAAAACTTATTTTAAAGGAACTGAAAAATTACAAGCCGGATATTATCTCAAGTTTCATTGTTCTTCATAAGACGATAAAGCGTTCATTAATACTTCTCCTAATTATTCAGTTGAGTCTGTCTGTCTGGGCTTATGTGTGATTCCCTCCTTTTCCATATCTTAAATAAATAAATCGTTTTTTGTACTGTTCATTTTCTCGTTTGAACTAGTTTACACTCATTTCGGGGTATTTAAAAGTTTGAAATGCGATGAAACGTTCTTTAGAACTTTAAAGAAAATTTGCAGAATTGTATACGTATTATAACACACATACTGACGGACCGGAAATACACAACTCACATGTTGATGATCTTTTTTTTTACCAAATGACAAATCATGGTTGATCTTCATATAACTACTACTATTGGTGGGACAGAGGCCAAACCAGAAGGTACAAACCATAACTCAAAACATGTCCAATAGAACTGGTTGTCATTTCTGACAATCATTTGAGCGGTGCACATGGTTACAGGTACATTGTAAGTATCGCCTTCTACAATGACACCGTGGCACCAATTGATAAGGTGGAAACCAGGGTTTTTGTGCATACCACATGATTTGAAAATTTTACATGCATGATATAATCAGTTCAACTTTAGGGCCATTAATTATTTTACATGCATTGCATATTTGAAAATGAGAATTTATACAAGAATAACCTAGTGATGCGTTTTAAAATGCCGCCGTTATGGTAAATAGTAGTAAATTGTAAGCCTTACTAGCCAATCCAGGAAATCAAATGGCCTTGAAAAGCTCATGTTCGTTGGACATTTGATCTGTATGATTACCAGCTGAAGAAATCAACCGTCTTCAACTTTTATTTGTAAAACCATTTGTTCCACACATTTCCTTGTACACATCAACCCTCTTTAAAGGATGTTAGAAAATCTAGAGTGCAGTACATGTATATGTAATTTCAAACCATGGACTATTAAAAGAGTCTTTTAGTAGTCCATGGTTTTGAATTGCATATATTGCACTCTAAATTTTACGAATTCGTGTATGGTAAGTATTATCACCAAATACAACATACATGTGAATAGTAAGACTGAACACAAATGCGGCCAACTGTTCACAAATAAGCTTTCAGTAATTTTGCTTGACTTGATGATGCTAGTACCCGATACATGTGCATTGTATTATGAAAAACACGGTCCATATTTTTATAACAGAAGTATTCTCCTTTCCAATAAAAAAAAACAAGAGGCTCTCAAGAGCCTGAATCGCTCACCTTAATTTTTTTGGTTAAATCTCTCATCAATGATTATTTTGGCTTTTCAATTTATTTAAATGTTCTTTGAATCGTCCTATTTTCTTCAAAAGCAAAAAAAATCATTTTCTCCTATGTTCTATTTTAGCCATAGGAGCTATGTTTCTTGACATACAAGGAAATGAAATATACAATTTATACTAGATACTTTGAAACTCATTTAGCCTAAGTTTGGCTGAAATTGATACAGCAGTTTCAAAGGAGAAGATTTTTTAAAGTAAGTCAACATGATGAACAAATTGTGAAAAAAGTCTTTAAAGGGCAATAACTCCTAAAGGGGTCAATTGACAATTTTGGTCAAATAGACTTATTTGTAGATCTTACTTTGCTTAACATTTTTGCTATTAACAGTTTATCTGTATCTATAATAATATTCAAGATAATAACCAAAAACTGCAAAATGTCTTTAAAATCATCATCAATTCAGGGGCATTATACCTGCAAAACCAGTTACAAGATTCGGCTGAAAATTTCAGGACAGGTAGACCTTCGCCTAATAAATACTTTAACTTCTTGTCTTATTTGCTCTAAATGCTGGAGTTTTTGAGATATAAGCCAAAAACTGCATTTTAACCTGTGTTTTTTTTTTAACTATGACGGCCATGTTTTTTGACGAAATAAAAAATAAAACACAAACTTTATTTTATACACCCTACTGATCATTCAGTTGAAGTTTGGTTGAATTTGGTTGAGTAGTTGTAGAGGAGAAGATTTTTTAAAGTTAGCAAATATGATGAACAAATTGTGAAAAATTGTCATTAAAGGACAATAACCCCTTAAGGGGTCAATTGACAATTTTGGTCATATTAACTTATTTGTAGATCTTACTTTGCTGATCATTTTTGCTGTTTACAGTTTATCTTTATCTATAATAATATTCAAGATAATGACCAAAAACTGCAAAATTTCCTTAAAATTACCAATTAATTAAGTGGCAGCAAGCCAACAATGGGTTGTTTGATTCATCTGAAAATTTCAGGGCTGATAGATCTTGACCTAATGAACATTTTTACCCCCATGTCAGATTTGCTCTAAATGCTTTCGTTTTTGAGATATAAGCCAAAAACTGCATTTGACCCCTATGTTCTATTTTTAGCCATGGTGACCATGTTTATTGATAGATCAAAACTTCGGATACAATTTATAAACTAGATACCCTAAGGAACATTCAGTTAAAGTTTGGAAGTATTTGGCCGAGTAGTTTCAGAGGAGAAGATTCTTGAAATAGTTTACGACGACGGACGACGGACGACGACGGACGCCAAGTGATGGCATAAGCTCACATGGCTATGCCAGGTGAGCTAAAAACTGAAATTTTGAATAAGGACAATTTTGTAAAACTGCTATATTTTGGGACTTAAAAGGGGTCTTACTGGGCCTAATCCTTTGGTAATGTCTGACTTTATTATGTGCCATGGGATAGTCAGTTTTTCTTCATTTGAGCGGTTTTCTTTTTGAAATATAAAACAAAATCTTCCAATGCCCATACTTAAAAGTTTATATGCAATTGATTACATTTCAGACAAGACTGACCTAAGTCGGTTAGACCATTTTTGTGCTCTTCGACACTTTTTAAAAATGTCTAATCTTTTGGTGACGAGTGTAGCTGATGGAGGAAAATTCGTCCTAATTGTTTACAAGTAACCATTAGAAAAACAGATCGAAAAGAAACATCATTTGGGATTGGTCTAGAAGAATAAAATCAAATATGGAATTCATTATCATATAACTGTTTGCATTGTGTACCGTATTGTTTTTTCTCATGAACACTAAGAGACAGATTTAGGGGGCTCCCTTTATGGATCCTCATATATGATAAATGCAAAGTAATTTTTACAAGTATCCTTACAAATGTTGGTCTGCTAGGCCCCGCTTTCAGAATCTTATATCCACATCTGACTATGCTCATAGTGAGAACAATGTATGGAAAAATTTACATCGCGACTTAGTGATTTACTCGAAAAGGTTATGTCAAAATGTTCTTAAATCAGTATAAGGCTTGAAATTCTAGTTATACAGTTTACGTTTGAATAACACAAGATACTGAGCATAGGCGGACCCCCCCCCCCCCATTCGTGGGAAAAAATTGGTTGATTATAGGGAATCATTGAAGCGAGCCCCTCTTAGGTCAGTCAGAGCCCCCCCCCCCCCCCTTTAGGAAAAGTTCTGGATCTGCCACTGCTGAGTTTGCGTCAATGAAGGGTAAATATAAAAAAAAAGATCTAGAGGTCAACACAAGACCCGGTTGTTCGTCTCTTAGTTAAAAAAGCCAATTCTAAATCTCCCCGAGTCACGGATTCAAAGACTATCAAAGATCTGCCATAATTACCACATTTCATAATGACATAAGTATAATAGTAAGAAATACTGAAGACAACCACTGGCGAGGTTCCTTACTTTGGACAGGCTTTTGAACAAATGAGGGGTTCAACCAGAATTTCAGAGAAATTACACCCCCTTAATTACAATAAACCCTTGTCATATTGTCTTATTTCTAGAACCTGACCCACTCAGAAGCTTATGAGAATACTATGCATGGAAAGTTACACATACACCACTTAATATTTGCAATATAAAAAAATATTAAACCACCTATATCATCTTCGATTCGGTCAGACTGGATGGAAGGTCTTTTCTTGTCTTTTACATCAAGTTGTTCCCATGTTATCTTTATATCTTCCTCAGTTCTGTCTTAATAATTCTTAATTCCATGTAGAGACCTCTTCCTTAGAATTTCTGCCTTGGCAGTTAAAGAGAATGGAAACGCTGGAGGTGTCAAAGAGACGACAATCCGACCAAAGTGAAAAAAGCTCAAGGTCACAAATGGTTCATAACGCAGCGAAAAAAACCCGTACTGCAGCGGGGTTGAACATGTTTTGTGATATCCATTATACCTCCAGTCAATTGGCAAACAAACAAACAAACAGCAATACGCACAGTACAAAACTCAATTTAAAAGAAATCCGAGCCCGATTTTAGAAAAGTTTATAGAAGAAAATAAGCAAAATGACAATGATCAACATAGATAAACAAAGTACTATATAGCTAATAGCAGTTTTCGAGAGTCTATTAAACTGATGGAAAGATTATGACTCCATCATAGGAAAATCAAGAAGAACATAGAAGAACATAACCCATTTGACAACAACTGGTCTTTTGAATAAATGTGTTTATTTCGATACAAACAGATATAGAAAGATGAGGTATGAGTGCCAATGAGACAACCCTCAATCCAAGTCACAATTTATAAAAGTAAACCATTATAGGTCAAGGTACGCTCTCCAACACGGAGTCTAGGCTCACACCGAACAACAAACTATAAAATATCCCACAAATAACTAGTGGCGTAAAACCATTCAAATCTATATATAAAAAACGAGAAACAAGAAACACTTATGAACCACATAAATAGACGACAACCACTAAACATATAAGCGAATCCGTATTGGTTACCTTTAGAAGTGAATGACAACATGTTTGTGCTTTGTACAGAATACTAACATACATTATGGAATGTGAAATACCTGAATGCCTGAATGTATATCATGTTGCTTTCCCAGATTATTCCGATGCTGTTACAATATAAAGAACATTAGATATGGGGTTAATGTAAACGAGGCAGAAACTCGAAGACACATAAAACCAAGACACATAAAGCTCAACGACAGACAAGTTTGTCTCTATAATGAGTCTTCAAAAAATGTGACGGAGTCAGGCTTCAGAGATCTCTTTTAAATACTAGTTACACACTCTCATTATGACAGAGAACTCTCATATATAATAAAACAACACCACATTCGAGCTTCCTGGTAGTTTAGAGACAGGCACATTACCATAAGGCAAAGAAGTTGTACTTTAAAACCTTAAACAGATCTGTGTTCACAAATACGTACAATAAATTTTGAAAAGTCGATTTGAAATGCTCCATAGAGCCTGTGTTTATGTCGTTTATTGAATATTTACATTAAATAAAACTTTGAAGTGAGAAAACAGTACACGAAAATCGCTCAATGTGCGTCAAACAGATATCAAAATAAATCTAACCTCAGATCACCAGCCTCCGAGTGCGGGATTTTTTAGCTGAGGTAAAGTTCCATTGGTGCATATGGCTGTTTTCTGATCTATGATCGGGTTGTTGTTTCTTTGTCCCATTCCCCGTTTCCATTCTCAATTTTAATAATGAACAATACAGATTCAAAGAATGTTCTATATTGAAAGCAAGAAGAACGAACTTAGCCGGTTGCTATAAATCATGCTGTACTCAGAACTTTGATATACAAATGTAGCTGCATGACTGCACTTTGTATAATTCCTACCACCGATCTATATCAATGCAGCTTTAGGACGAAAATTAAAGTTTTGCTTCAAACTATGAAAATGCTGGTTCTATCCAAAAAGTAGTATGACAAGTCAAATAGGTTATAAATTATAAGGACACGAAAAAACTATTTTTATTAAGTTACTTCATGCTGAACGATACGGAATCACCTTATTTGTGATAAAATTTAGGAAACTGAACACTTTACTATATATATATGCCTATTGTAAAAGCTTTTCTTGTAAAGAAAATGTGTGTGTCTTCAATTATTAGCGGTTTAATATGCATGACTTCGCTTACTGTAATTCTTGACACATGAACTATATTACGCCAGTGTGTTTTATTGAATTTGCAAATGCTTTTATTGACATAAAACTATTCAAAATTACGAAGTCAAAAGTCCAGGACCAAGAAGAGGTCAAATAAACTCCATGAAAGCGACATCCCACAGATTTTTTTTTTTTATTGATTTTGAATTTACATTGTATCATAGATCAAATTCATCTGTTCAGTGTATGTTCACTTGTGTTAATATGTCTTTTGATTGAGTTAACTTAAGCCATTTAAATTGATATTTTATAGTGTGTCTTTCTATGTTGTGATATAACACTATTGTTTAAGGTAAGGTTGAAGGATGGTTCCTATTAAAACGTTTTATTCCGCTGCAATTGTTTGCACCTGCTTTAAGTCGGGTACCTGATGTGCAGTAGTGACTGTCATTTGTTGATGTCGTTCATTCGCGTTTTTTGTAGTTTTTTTATATATAGATTAGACCATTAGTTTCCCCGTTTTAATAGTTTAACACTAGTCTTTTGGTGCCCTTTAGTAGCATTTTGTTCGGTGTAAGCCAAGGCTCCGTGTTGAAGACCGTACTTTGGCCTTTGTTTTTTTTTTCTTTTACAAATTGTCTTATATATATGTACTAATTTTAATGAAACAGAATCATGCATGTCTACCAAATATCAAAACATTGCTATTAATGGTTCAGAAAAAACTGACCTAACCCGTGTGAACTGCGCAGTCGGATCAACAGGACGCTTCTTCTTGACACCTCAAACTTTTGCTTAAAACATTTAATTATTTATTCCTAATAGTATATTATTGATACATTATACGATCAGATAAGTGACATATATCATCTCACAACACAGTCACATATAATACTGCTATAATACTTACCACAGGACCATAATTTTTCAATAATGATTTGAAACTCAACGAGATCGAGTTGTCACTACAGTTACTAGTATATATTTCCACCTGGCTTCGACGGTAAGACAAACACATGAAAGCCCCTTAGACTTAAAACAACTAGATATACGTCCAGAGAGTACTCTATCTCTCTGCTTCCTTAAATAAACATCTCAACAAACACAGTCATGTTTATACTACTTGAACAGAATCACAGCTCATTACAGGAGAAATGATAAGTTACTAAACGATCAAAACTCTGCATATATAAAACTGCTATTATTAATAGACGGGTAGAGACAAACCAAGGCCCAAGAACTCCAAAATACACATGAGCCATATGCCACAAAGTTTGTCCTTGGGGACAAAAAGCCGAGTCTTGCATGTGGTAAATGCAATACTAGTAATTGGTACCATGTACCATTTACAGGCATTGATTTTTAGGAATATACAGGCCTTCCAAACACATCTGCTTCATGGTACTACCTAGTAGTTAACGTTCATAACCACAAAACTGTTTTCTATGATCTGATTGATTCAGCTGACAGCAACACTTACTCGTTATTATCATCATGTACATCAAAACATTGCATATCATCTGAAATTAACTCGAGTACTTGTGTTGGTGATCCTATAGCATCAGCATCACCAAAACGTTCAGACACGCATACGAACAAAATACCAACAAAAAGTCACAGAAGCAACGTAGAGTTCCCTTATCAACTCTTTCAAAGAATTCATAATAAAAGAAATAATCTCCAGGTTATGTTGGAGTCAGCACGCCCAGACATCATCTTAGGGACGGAAATTGGTTAAGCGACAAAATCAACACAAGTGAAATTTCCCCCCAGAACTTGGTTATGACGTCATACGCAGGGACCGACACACTGATGTCCATGGAGGAGTCCCCATATCTGCAAAGACAACACTTGGACATCTAAAGTCACGGAAAGACACTGAACTTATATCTTTGAGCATCAACATAAACCAGAAAAAGAAAGCGATAACAAATTACCTATATAGACCCCAAAATAGGCTTGATCAACAAACGACAAACAAATCAATACAGGACATTACAGATTTACGCAAATACACAAAAGTAGTCTTTTCATCCTTGGTGGAGATTTCAACTTACCAGATATCGACTGGAAAAGTTACACAACACGGGGTACTCAAACATCAAGAGACATTTTAAACAATACATTTCTCCAAGTGACAGCCAACCTTAACATACAATAGATTGAAGACAAACCTTAACATTCAACAGATTGTAGACAAACCAACCAGGGGGGATGGGGGGGGGGGGGGGGGGGGCAACACCTTAGATGTGCTGTTTACATCCCATCAAGGACAACCTCTTGGGAACCTTGACCATGATATAGTTCTTCTGGACTTTTCACACGGCTTACAAAAACCTAAACAGCAAATTAAAAGAGAACAAAATATCTATGGAAAAAAGCTAACATTGCCATCATAAATCAACCACTCAAAGAAAAATAAAAGTTATTTAAAAACACTGATTATCAGGATGTAACTTGGACTTGCATTTGGACCGACATGCAAGGCTTGATTAAAGATGTCATCATGCAACACATACGAACCAGGAACACATTATAAAAACATGCTCATCCATGGATAAACTCAGACCCTAGACGACGAAGTATTAACAAGCAGAGGACCTATATGCTGGCCAAATGCAGTGGTAAAACGCGTGACAAGAAGAAATACAAAACTCTTAAAGCACAACTTCAGAAGGAATCTAGAAAAGCACACAGTTCTCACATAGAAGATGTATTAGGGAGTGACTTGGGGGAAAACCCTAAGAGATTCTGGTCATATATGAAGAGCCGGAAACAATATGCATCCTATATTGTTACTTTGAAGTCATAAGCTTCTTCCATAGTGACACATATACTAAGGCATCTTTACTGAACCAGCGATTTCGGTCAGTATATACCAAAGAAGACATCAGGGACTAGTTCACTTCCAATCATGGAAAATATCATCATTCATGAAAAAGGCCTATACTAACTCTAAAAGGGACTCCGACCATTCAAATCGACAGTCGACAGGCGCAGACAAAGTTCTCGCTCATATTCTTAAATAATAAAATTAACGGTTACAATTTTCTTGCACCAGGTGCGTATTTCGACAATACATGTCTCTTCAGTGATGCTCGTGGCCAAAATATTTGAAATCCAAAACTTATATAAAAGATGAAGAGCTATAATCCAAAAGGTTCAAAAAGTATAGCCAAATCCGTGAATGGAACCAGAGCTTTGCATGAGGGAGATACATTCCTTAATTTATAATAATTTCTAATATTTTGTAACAGCAGATTTTAATAACACAAAACATCCATATTTCCATGCTACTGGGCTGGTGAAACCCTCGGGGACTAAAAGTCCACCAGCAGAGGCATCGACCCAGTGGTAGTAATAAAATTAACGGTACCAATTTTCTTGCACCAGATGCGCATTTCGACAATACATGTCTTAAACATGCAGCAGAATCGCTAGCTCCGTGTCTTACCCGGATGTATCAGCTTTTCCCTGGACCAGAGTAAGATCTCGGATGAAGGAAGCAAAGCGAACATCGTGCCAAACTACAAGAAAGGAGAGAAACCCTCAAATTACAGATCTGTCTCATTGACATCTATATCATGAAAACCTGAGGAACGTGTTATACACAGCACAGTTATGGGTCACTTTGATCGACACCACATTCTATTTGACAAACAACATAGATTCAGAAGTCGCAGATCTTGTGAGACCCAATGAGTTATAACACTAAACCGGATTGCAAAACAAACATGGACCAGGTGCACAAACCAGACATCATTCTACTGGATTTTCAAAAGTATTTGAAAAGGTACCACACCTACACTTTCTCACATATGGGGTGAAGGAACAGCGTTTAACTAGATAAATTACTTTCTGAGCAGCAGAACCTAATCAGTTGTCTTAGAAGGACATACATTGTACACCTACTCATTTAGATGTTATATCTCCCAAGTCAAGAGACTGTGGCCATTGTTAGTCTTGTATTACTTTGAACTTTAGTTTCTTGTGTTTAATTTGGAGTTTAATATGGCGTCCATTATCATTGAACTAGTATATACTAGTATATATATTTGGGGCCAGCTAAAGGACACCTCCGGGTGCGGGAATTTCTCGCTGCATTGAAGACCTGTTGGCGACCTTCTGCTGTTGTCTGTAACATGGTTGGCTTGCTGTCTCTTTAGCACATTCCCCATTTCCATTCTCAATTTTATCTGTCTTCTATCCTCTCATATTCCTGGCATATATCAAAGAATGCCAGATTGTACATCTTCAGATGTAAGATTGTTTGCGGACGATAGCATGGTTTACAGAAAATTTAGAAATCCTAATGATAATGCAACTCTCAAGAGATACCTCACTGCCCTATAAGGAATGGGATTACAAATGGCAGATGTGTTTTCATCCGGAAAATGCAGTCATGAGGATCTCTAACAAACGTCGCACCCTGTAAACAACTATCACCTTGAACGGACGCCAACTAGAAGCTCTTGATAGCGGAAAATACTTTGTAGTTCCTACAGAGGAAGACACACATAAATAACACAACCGGAAAAGCAACCAGGACCCTGGGTCTTCTCCGCAGGAACATTGACCGGTGTAAGCCATCTGTAAAAACACAGCTTATTGTGCATTGATCAAACCATCGACCGAGTACGCTGACACAGTGTGGTACCTTTATCAAACTTGACTGATCAAAGACTCGAACAGCGTACAGCACAAAGCAGCACGTTTGTATATAACCATTACACTGACACTTCCCCAGGCTGTGTCACTGAACTATAAGACCAACTCCTGTGGGATATCCTACAGCAACGACGAATATACCAGCGAGTAGTCCTTTGCTATAAGATCCAGAACCAACTAGTGGAGATACAACCAGCTACCTACGACACACCCGGGGACAGCAGAACAAGGGGTGGCGATAGAATTAGACAGATCAGAGCAACAAAAGAAGCATACAACTCCTTTTCCCCGCGCTCTGTAAGAGACTGGAACCTACTACCAGACACAATAGCAGCTGCAGTAACACTTGGAAAATTCTTGGCCATATTAGCCAGTTGTGTCTTGGACCAAGATGCAGCATAACCAGACATCAGCTTTCCAATTTGTAGTGTAAAGTTTTATTTGGCAAATTTTTGATTTTATTCAATGGATAAGCCTCGTGTTTTACCGATCGGAGTTATACAAAAAATCCAATATGAGGTCAACTCCTTACCTGAAGAAGAAACAGAACCACAAACTTGCACATTTGTTGAAACTGCTGCTGTCGCTTGCATGACATAACGTGCACAACTCTCACCTCCTCAACTTTTTAATAGCAAGACAAAATCTAGAAAATGTTAAAAAAAGTGGATGAAGCCGAAGAGAACCATGGCATTTGAAAACATCAGTTAAGATTGGAGTCAAATGTACCTACCAAGTGAAGGGATTGAACTCACCACCAGGTATACCTTGTTGATATGCTGGTGATACAGTAGCCACACTACTCACACTACTTGACCAGTTTTTGTATGTATGTATATCTTTTAAAGTTTAATTTTCAACTACCTGAAGATTACAATCTTCAAGTCAGTAAGAATTATTTGAGGTATGTATAAAGCAGTCAATGAATTTTAATGTTTTTTTTTAATTTGAAATCAAAATACATTTTTCTTTAGAGCCTTCTTTTTTGGAGATGTGCATCATTATATCATTTGTGTCTGCAAATATCACTCCCCGTGTTCACCTTCTCATCCCACTGATTTGGGCCTCAACCACAAATATGTGGATACCTACATTTGGGCATTGCAGAACTGTTAATGACGTCTTTAAATTAAATCTGTTTAGTTTTTTTAAATTAGGCATTCTAAATTGAATTGTTTCATATTTTTTTATGTTGTGGCCTTTTGTAGCCATCTATAGAATATGTTTTTCTCTCATTTTTGAAGACCGTATGGTTGCCTATAATTGCTTGCATTCACTTCATTTGAACTTTGAAGGATATTTGTCTTGTTGGCAATCAACCCATATCTCATCATTCATACAAAACTAATTAATTGGACTATAACCACTACTTTGCCACCAAAACAAGAAAACAAGTAATTAGACTTATTGCTTTATTTTTTATACACTACGCTACACAATTTTTTTTATCAAACAATAACATACAACCTAGCATTAGTAATACAAACAGAAAGCATCTAAGATACTACATCTAACAAACAAGAAAGGCATTTAACAGGCTGCAGAATTACTGGAAGAAACTTCTCATGTAAAAGTATCAATATCATATAGAAATAATAGCAATCTTACTTGATCATCTGTGTAAAAGTGGAATAACAAAATTTACAAAAATTCCAAGCAATCAAATCTGGATATGGCAAGACCAGAATTTTCTGAATTTTGTTTTACTGTAAACTTCAATAATTTGGATTGTAAGTTCAAGTATTAGTACATATTTTGTTATATGAATAATGTGAATATCTTTGTATTACACTTTTCTTATTTAAAATATGTGTTCAAAGCTGTTATTTTGGAGTTAACAGTATTTGATCCATTTTTATGTGTCTCTCTTAAATGAGCATTTTCAACAAATGTTTTGGTAGAATAATGCAAATATTGACTTGAAACCAATTTTTGCTTTTAAAAAAATCTGAAAATTAACTTTAAAACATATCTTGCCTAGGAGCAAACTTATAGGTTAACTATAAATATTGATACTTTTACAGTACATCTGGTATTAATTTTGACAATTACTTGATCATTTGCATATTTAGTATTTTAATTCATGGTAAGTATTGCTATAACAAATAACAAGAAATTTGTCTGGAAAAATATTCACATATACTTCTCCAATTAAAAATTTTCAAAGTAAAAATTTGATTTAAGTAAAGACAAGTAGGCTATACACCTAATGTCATCAATTTTTGACTAAAATAAGATTTTGCATATATAACTCTCCAATGTAATTTCTTCAAAATATCTTAAAAATCATCAAAATATACATATTTGCAAGGAAATAAATCGTTACAATAAACAAATAACCACTTTAAAAAGTGTTACTTAATAGAAATAAATAGTTCACATTTATGCACCAAACTTCCATTTATACAGATTAAGTGGGACATACATAAAGCTCATCTGTTACTTAGAAATACACAGATGTATAAATTAAAGATAAAAATTTGTGTTCATATTAAAATAATCAAGTTGACATCTCAAAAGAGAATCAGTAATATATATATACAGGACACAAATAAAGATTTAAGATGCTTGATCAACCTCAGATGCAATGTGTTCAAGAATAAACAACATTAACAAATATACTTTGCGGAAATTTGTTATTTAAAAAAATACTTTTAGATCAGCAATTATAACACCTTAAAGGTGAACTTTCTGCACATTTTAAGTTTTCTCTACCAAAAAGTATCACTCTTAATATTTTTGCATAAAATGACAAAAAAGGAGAACTTTTTCTTGAAAGACAAACATTTCAGTTAACAAGAAAGAATTTGACCTCCTTTTTAAAACAGAATACAATATCTTTCATACTATTCAAGAAATTGTTAAGTAAGTTAAACAAAACAGGTTTTGGAAAATAAAACTATAACAAATGTAAAATATTTATCAAAAAAAAATATTGGTGGAATACATGGATTTATTTCCTACTCAGAAGTTAATTAAGTTTGAAAAGAAATAAAGGTATAATACCATTAATCAAAGGAAGACAATTCCAACATAACTTTAAAAATGTGTTTTAAAAACAAAACAAATGGAAGAAAAGCATTATGTTTTTTCTGTTGCCCTAAACAGTAACAAGAAGAGACTACAATCGGTGGGAAGACTAACAGGGCTTACTCTCACCCTATTCTTTGGTTTGATTCTTACACAAACATACAGCTCAAGCACAATCTATAATCAAAATCTGTCAATATCAAACCATACATTGTAGCACTAAACATACTGGCTATTCCAGTAAATCTTAAAACTTGATCATTGTTTTTTCTCTCTATTTGGATGGGACTGGGACTAAATAAGTAAAAACATTTTACTATTAAACGAGTAAGAAAATGATTTTTTGTCCCAGTTTTTGCCAATGTTTTCAGGCATTACATTTCACTCAACTGTTTGAACTACTGTCTTAAAAGTTTTCATTTTTATTTTGACAAATGTAAGGATGCTAACACATTAAATCAATAAGCATTTTTAGAACTGGTTAGTAATAAAGCCAATTATGTCATTATTTCTACAATCTACAGACTACAATGTATGCTTTAAAACAGGTAATCTGCTAAAAAATACTTCTGACCATTTCTCTACAAACAACATTTATCTTTTATATTAGCACTTAATTAAAAATATCTTTATACACATTAATTGTTCATTCATAGTAAGAAGCTTGGAGATTCTGTACATCATACGTAATTGTTCATTTATTTATTAATGAGATTTTTATTGTACAACATCTATTCACAAAAACATTACTTACAAATAAAAATAATTGATTCCATAGAGTTTCTCTACTTAATATACATAATTGTCTCATTGTTGCCTAATTACATATCGGAAGTATCAAGAGACTACAAATTGTTCTACGACAGGAGAGTATTGCTGATTAAGGACGGGAAGATCTAATAAATCGTCATTTTGAAAGAAAAAGCGATATATAATCAAAAGCTTACAACAGTTGACACTTATTTGATTTATAAATATATATATATAAAGATATTTATGTTTTTATTATCTTAAAATTTATATTTGCATGCTGTACAATAGTTTTATTGGAATGTAGTCAGGCGCTGCATTTTTTTTTTATAATAAGCATTGTTTAAACTTTCAAGCGCAAAGTGATATGTCTTAATATTGACAAACACTTTACACTTTTTAATTAAATTAAAGAATTGAATGTTATGAAAAAATCAGATAAATATAACATAATTTATCTAAATTAAATATTACAAGTAAACAATTCATCAAATCTGTCCTCTTATTAACTTTTATTACCACATATATGTTTAATTTGCGACTTTGATAACCAGAACAGCTAAGCATAAAACAAAACAACAGAACATAAACAAATTAGGATAACAATAACAAATTAAAAAAAAATACCTGAATTAAGAAAAATGATATGCAAATAATTGAGATCAGACAAAATATAGTACAAATTAAAGATATAGCAGCAAAAAAAAATTCAATCATTTAACTTTTTTTTCTCTTATAAAATAGTAGAGAAAATTTGAACACATAAGTATTACATTTTTTTTCTAATTTTAAACCAATAGCCAAATCATCTATTCAATAAAGTTGAATAAGGTTTTATTATAATTACAGAAATAACCAAGAAATTAAAAGTATTTGAGTTATTACCATATGTTTTTTTTGGGGATTTAAGGTAATAAAAGATTGCAAAATTATTCAATTCACATTGTAGAGGTTCTTGACAGAACAAAACAGATCATTTTGAGACTTTCTTTTGAACACAGTGGTTCAAAAATATCAAAATAACATTTGAAATTTGCAGCAAGAATTCATCATGTGTTTTAAAAGTATAAAACGGCAGTGTTTATGGGATAGATGCCATTTCAACAGTCTGACCAGTGGTCAAAGAAGGCAATTATTAAAAACAGCCTGAAACATCATGTCCCTTTCTGTACAAAGAAAAAAAATAATAAATGAACACAAAATGGCTACAATTAAAACAAAAACACAACAAATGTTAGCACAAATTATATACAAACAAAAAACTTTGGTAAAAAGAGAAAAAAACAAAGTCATTTAAAAAGAAATATATAAAAAATAACAAACGATTGTAACAAAATAAAACCACGACTCGTGAACTTCTCAACTGGTGCTTAATAAATTTGGGACTAGAGATTCTGCACCGCTTTGAACACCATGCTGCAGTCAGTAAATAAAGGTCCATGTATATAGTATCAGCTGCTTCATGGAACTTACATATAAGTTATCAATTAAAAATTACTTTAGCATTATCAGATATTGAATGAAAATTCTAAACATTCTCTATAAATAACTGTTTTGAATTAGTTTAACAAATTTTAAAAGAAATATTTTCATCAGTAAATGTTTTTACTGTACATGCATGCTGATATCATATGGATGGTTTACATGTTGTTGTAAATATACTTTAACAAAAGCATATATGTTAATGAACCCTATTTTGACTTGCATAAGAACACATAGATGAACACAACAGATTAATAGAACACATGAGCTTTAATTTGTAGTTCAAAATAATAATACTGGTAAAAAAAACCTACAAACTAAAATATATACGAATATACATAAGCTGTCCTTTATCTGTGCTATGACAATCTGGATGGAAGGATTAGCACCTACTAAAAAATCCTTAATTTATGCATAAGTCAGCACCTTTTTGTTATAAATGATGATGATGAAAAATGCTGCCTCATCTGTTATTGTAATTCATGATGGAGATAAAAGATAAATGATTAAGTTAACTGCAAAATACATTCATTTCTATTGGTTAAGGTAAAAGGATAAAATAATACACCCATTTCTATTGGTTTAGGTAAAAGGATAAAATAATACACCCATTTCTATTGGTTTAGGTAAGAGGATAAAATAATACACTCATTTCTATTGGTTTCTGAAAAGGATAAAATAATACACTCATTTCTATTGGTTTCTGTAACAGGATAAAATAACACACTCATTTCTATTAACTTTTTAGACTTAATTTTGCTAAAAGTATTTCTTTTCAAAAGGTTCATATGCACAAGGATCAGAAATTTATGAAACATATTTTTGGAATGTGGGCTTTTAACAACGAGTGGTTAATGGCCGTATAAAAACATAGAACTGACCTTGAATTTAACATTAATAACCGTTAAGAAATAGAATTCAAAATTTACTTTCTAGGTGGCTTAATTGAAAATAACATTGTGCTATATTACAATTCCAAAAAAATATTGCTAGGAATTTTAAATATGATTCATAAAATGCTAATAGTTAAATATGAAAGTATTTTGCAGAAAACTTTTTAAAGGCAATTTAACACAACAAAGACTTGGAATGTTTGGGCATTGCTAAAGAAAGGTGATCCGCTTTAAGGCAAAAGTTACAGGGGAATATAGAAGTAAGAACACATTCAAAACAAAAGTTTCTGTAAAACATGGCACTTTTGTTGGTAAATATTTTTTTAGCTTGTAAAGTATTCTATACACTTATGTCATCTAAGTGGCAAAAATAAAGCATTTAATGGTCCGTATAAGTTTAAACATTGAAACAATGTAATTACTTTCACAAGTTATATAAACTTAATTTGCTTTTTCAATTTTTTGTCTGTCTCACTTCAACACAATAAATAGCTAAACAGACTCCTAGTCTATCATGTTCAAATTTATAAAAGTCTATTCTTCCAAGAGATCTTAAAACATTTTAACTGAAAGTGTAATATTTGCCACTGACATGACACAAGCATAATAGTTCATATTATGACACAAAAATTCATTATATTATCAGCAGTGGAATTCTCAAAGATTTGTGGAAGATTTTTATAAAAAAATAATAACAACCTATTAACAATCGGAATGTGTTGACAACTTATCATTTGATTAAATAGTAAATAACATAGAAAATAAGTACAACTGATCTACAAATGGTTTTGACAATAGCTCATACTATGTACAAAGTCTCACTCAAATTAAGTACTAAAAAACTTGTAAATAATATTTTCTATACATTTCTTCTCATTTTAATTGCAGTACAAGTATTAAAAGTTATATTTTTTTTTTCAAATAAAATATAAAGTAAGTATATTAAGAAATCTGTTTGGTAATTGTCTATATGTTCACTAAAAAACCCACAAGGATGGTAATAATAGAATTTGTACCACAAATTTTTCATTTCCATATAAATAAATTTCTGATATCAAGGTAATGTCTAAATATCTATATTCTATGTGACAAAGATTGAGGGATGTCTCATTGTCACTCATACCACATCTTCTTATTTATGACTTTACTTTTTCATTAAACAAATGACAACCTAACTTTTAATGGTGTGGTTATTCTAAATATTATTTTATATATAAAATGTACTTTGCTGTTTTATGCTGCCTCTGTTTCAGAACTTAAGATTAATTGTTGGTCCTCTTAACCTCCAAATATAAACTTACTAAAATGGAAATTTTATTGAAAAAAAAATATCCAGTATTTTTTCTATGCATAGTATTAGTGAAAATAAGATGTATCAACCCTTTTATGCAAATGATTCTGAAGAAATGTATAGTAAATATAAATAGAAACACACTTCACAAGACAAATGACATACTAGCACTAAATCACAACAGCACAATTAATAATGTATAAAATGTCATTTGTGAAATCTTTCTAAGAAAATCATAAACACAACACTAGAATTTGATCATTTGAAAGATAGACATGCAGGCTTCAGTGTATAATCAGAATGCAATTATTGTAGACATTTTCAAAAGTAAGAAATGAACATACAAATTTGTTTGATTTCACAATTAAATAACACATTATCTAAATTGTCCAGATCTACCAAATGATTGTTCGCTGCTCTATGCAACAGAGTGACTTCATAATTTGTTGTTACAGAATCTTATACATTTGGGCAATATTTTGAAAGCATTCTCAGAAATATTGTGATTGGTTTAGTATGTATTTCTCAATGGAAATTGAACCAGACCCCTTAATTAATTGTAATTTTGTTGTACAAAGAATGGAAGACATATAAAATAAAATGGAAGCAACAGTTATTTTGGCAGTATCAGAAGTTTGATACGTAACGCTCTATCTTAATTACAACAATGTAATCTCTGTGACCCATAACAAAAATGTCAGAAAAATTTCACAAATGACCCGACATAAAAAGGAAATTAACTAAATCACATTAAAATGTGACCATTTTCATAAATAAGAATATAAACATCATACTTAACATGTATATAAGAGATATATTCAAGTTTTTCACTTATAAATCTAAAGCACATGAATATATATATATATATGTATATCTTGGGAAATTCACAACCATACACCTACATGTTGTAATATAGTTCACAACATATCATTAACAACCAACATACACAGATAATAAAGTCTATTCAAAATAGTTTGGTTTACCTTTATCATACAGGAATGTGATTAAAAATAAAAGACATTTCAAAATATCTTTGGTTAAATGGACGATCCATTGTCTTAATATGGCATAAACAACGTTACATGATAATGACAATGAAATATCGGTCTTCGACCAAATGAGAAACATCTAAATGAAATCATATGGCTCTCTCCACCATTTAACATTATAGTATTTTGAGAGAATATGTAGATCAGTCTCCTAACAACCCAATTCACGACAAAGCTTTCGGTGGTTTTCGATAAAAAAAACATTTTAAAACTTCCAAAAATATAAATTGCTACTATTAAAAAATCTGGAATCTTATGTTTCCATAATTGAATTTTTAAGTATATGAATGAAAATAAATCCTTTCTTAAAATTCATTGATAAAAAGTTTGCACCATGTAACTGTAACACAGTAAACTGTGAAATCTATGTAAAATGCCTATTTTAATATAAAAATCTACAGGATATTATTGAAATGAGTTCTTAGGAGACAGCCCTACATTATAATGTTCAAGGCCTTGCCTATGGCACAATTTGATATGTGACTGAACAATGATAATTATTGCACTGGGCAACTCTTGGATAACAGACGGAGACAGACTATCCTCACTGTTACCATGGAGATCTCAGTCACTCATTCCTTCGTCTTGAATATTGCTTTGGATAACATCGTGTAAAAGTTCATCAACAGAATCGCCTTCAGCGCTAATGCCTTTCTCTTCAAAATTAAGGTTAGGCACCAGAATACTCAGCATGCGGACCACATTGTGACGTAACATTTTCAGCTTCATGGAATGTGCACAGTCATCACACTCGGCTGATCCAGAACAGATTGATCCATTCTTTGTGACATTATTGCATTCAGAAGATTGCTTTGGTGTTGTTTTCTTGGTTAGATCCATAGCACCATGGTTTTCTTCATTAGTTATGTTGATTTCTTGGAGTGGGCGTGGCACCTTGTTATGTGATACCAGCGATAATGGTAGCTCCTCCTCTTGATGGTTTGACGGTGAGAGATGGAGACCATTCTGAGAGAAGAATGGCGACATCTGACCATTCATCATGCTGTTTGGACTAGATTTTGGCAGATTTGCAAGATGGTGCATGGCCATTTGTGAAACCAGATCTTTTGGCGAGAGATTTTCTGACTTGATGTTGGGCGAGTGCTGCTGTTGCCCAGGTGAGTGGTGATGTGGTGATGGCATCATCATTGGCAGTGGAATGTTTGACTGTGACATAAGTAATGGCTGCTGGTTTTGGAGGGGATTCGGTGGGACCATTGTAGGTGGGTTTGACATTTTATACATCGAAACCTCTGGAGACACGTGTGTCAGATAACCCATCCCTCTAGGAGATCGATTTCTCTTCTCTTTGATATAATATGACATGATGCCATCATGCTTGTTGATGATATGACTTTTTAGGCTATGACTTTGGCTGTACTGTACACCGCATGCTCCACAAATGTAGGGTCGTTCTCCTGTAAAACAACAAATACTTTGAATTATCTTACATTCGCTAAAGTGCATATATATCTTGTTAAATTAAATTGTTAAAAGAGATAACAGATATCCGACATCAAATAAATGATTGGCCATCACTGAAATATTATCATATATTGATAGATATATTTCATGGCAATGCACTATTGAATAGTAATGGTGCTTTTCAGTTACTTGATATTCAAAACTTGATTATTGAAGAAACCTTAATGGCAAGATTCAAATACATGTAGTATAATTAAATGCAAAGCTCATTTGTTTAAAATGGAAAAAAGGTTAAGGACAGATAAACTCTGGTCTACTGACCATACTCCAAATATATGGTTGACCAATTGCCACAATGAAAATGGAATCAAGGTCAGGTGAACACTGCCAGATGACATGGACAAGAATTTCTAACATGATATTTAAATTACATCTAATAGACTTATACAAAGGCTATATTTAATTGAACAGTAGCAAAGGTTATTTCCTTCTAGTAGATAACATTGATGAAATCTTTGTCCTGCTGGAGTAACTTCCCTTTGTTTAAGAAATCAGTCAGCAATATTTACTGTTCTAATTCATGCCATTTAAACTTAGTGCATGATATATGTTATATATGTATATAGATATTTCCTTATAAACCAAAAACTTTTTTTTTCTGTAGGTTTCAAAAACTTCCTTCTGTATATTCTTGTTTCATATATTATACCTGTCATCGGATATTGTTAAACTTATCTACCCAAAGGGGTAAATGATTTGATGATTGTATTTGGTCTCTTTCAAGTGATAACTGGAGAACTGAACTAATTTAAGCTCTAGTATATTATTTTGTTGAAGACATAATTTTAAAATTCTAAGTAAATTGTTTTGTTTTGCAGAAGTTTAACCTCTACATGTTTTCTGATGTTTATCTGGATGTCCTGTTTTGTTGAAACCAGCTTTTAACCTCTAGATGCCTTGTTTTTTTTTAAGACAAAATTTAATTGATTGTTTTAAATGTTGGTTGCTTAATGTCCAGTGGCAAATATTTCAAGAATGTTCAGGACGATACAGAATTTAAACTCATGATGTTGTTAAGATGAAAAGAGTTTTTTTAACCTCTAAAATTCTTGATTTGTTTGATTGTTGAGTCATTTACATGTAACCAGGTTTCCTTTAATTTCTGGCTATAATTTAAAAATTAAAATAAATAAAATGTCTTACCTGTATGTATACGAAGATGCACATATAAGTTACTCTGATGCTTAGTTGTATATGGACAATGTGTACATTTAAAGTACATGTCACCATTTGCATTTTCAGTCTTTCGTCTGACCGGCCCTTTCCCTTGATGTGTGTTGTCAATGTGATTTTCTAAATTCTTCTGGCGTCGAAACGTCCGTTCACAATACTGACATTTCAGGTAATCTTTTTCAGCAAGTTCTTGAGGCGATGAAAATTTATTTTTATCCATAAATGGTAGAAAATTTGGATTGAGATGAGGATCAAGAGGTCCTGGTGGGAATGGGAACATAGGAAGACCACTGAATGCACCATGTAGCCAATTACCATTTAATTTTGGAGGAGTCGTAAAATCAGCAGATTTGGCATTGTTAGCCATTTCAGCAATTTTGGCGGCTAACTCTTTTTCATGATGTTCAAAAATATTTCTATTTTCTTGATCTTCATTATTTGCAGGAGATCTATGGTTGCCATTAAGTTCAGAGAATTGTTCTGGTCTTTTGATTCCCTCTCTAAGTCCATTCATTATTTGCTCATCCTGATTAAATCGTTTCATTAAATTTTGGCACACGTCTCCATCGACCTCATCTTCCATTTTGTTTTCACAACCATTTTTCATGTCTATCATCAAACCATTTGGCATTCTATCTTCCTCATCCTCTTCACTTTCACCACTGTAATATCCATTCTCGTTCTCCACCTCTTTCATACGTCTCACAATATCCTCTAAAGTCTGTTTCCTCCGTGATTTATTTTTATCAGGAGTGCCGATCTGAGATTCCGTAGAACTACAGTCTTGTTCCATTGGATCGGAATCCATCCCTTCTTCAGGACTTAAATTTGGCGGGCTTGAATTTGAGTTTCTCTCATTATACATATCATCTTTTGGCACTTCAGAGAATTCTATATTTGGTGGGTTATCTGGACTTGGTGTCATGATATTTTCTGGAGGCATTAGTTTGTAGTTTTGTTCTGACACATCGTTAGATTCAGAATCCATCATTTTGAACTGCTGTGATGATGTTATAGTTGTTTCAGCCATAACACCCAAGTGTGACTGAAGATCTACAACCATTTTTGATGAAAATTCTTGTTCTGGTGGAGGGCTCGGTGCTAAATTCTTTGTTGCATATGATAGTGTCTCACATTCCATTATACAATGGCATGTCAGTTGTAGGTTGTTTCATCTAGGCACATTGACCTGAAAATAGAAAGAAAATTATTGTTACTAAAGGTGTAACTCATTCTAAATAGAAGCATTCAACAAATATACTGGATAACAAAAATCTGCAACAAATAATTCTCATCACCTCTCAGTCAATGATTTATTAATAATGTGCATCATCACATAGTAATATCTTTTTGTATATCTATAAGGAATTTTCTTGTTGAAATAGTATGAGAAAGCCTATTACTTTTACATGTGATTAAAGTGATAACAAGTCTCTTTGTACCAGTACTGTGACATTTCATTTCATCAACTTTAAAGTTCTCATTCAATGATGATTTGATAATTCTGCTTACATGTACAATATTCCAAATCACTAATTGTTACAAAAGAAGCCAAACACATCTCAAAATAGTCTTTAACATTTCATGCAAAGGACTCATAAACAAATAAATCAATCTACCTTATATTCAAGTGCAACAAAATCATCAGCTATCTAATTTCCTAAGAGGCACACGATATATATATATAATACATATAAGGAAACATTACTTTTGTCACTGTCAGAATATACCAAAAGTTTCAATTTCATATTTACACACTGAAATCTAATAGCAGTCAAGAACTAATATCAATGTCCTATTTCCATACCATATATACAGAATAAGTTAATTTCCTGTATGTACACTCTTTAACAACAAAACTATTTAACTTTGAATATATGGTATATTCTTCTTGAATAAGTGTTGTTAAAAGACACAATGCACCAATCAATTTTTTTAAGCGGCACCAATCAATCACTCAAGCTGCTTGAATAACAATTTTCTAAAATGTCTCTTTATATTTTGATATCCAGTTTTGTGTGAAATTAATGTTACAATCAATACTATTATTGTTTATTGGACATATTTTAGTAAATTATTGGAAGGTAGAGATGATATCATCTAATGAATGAGCAATGCCTGGCTGCCAGACTGCCACCTCATTCCATAGCCTGGCTGCCAGACTGCCACCTCATTCCATAGACAAAACTAATTATGATTCATCCATAGGTAAATTTAAATCTATCACTGTTGGAATTATTTTTACCATTTATGGAATGATTAGAAAAAACTTAGTCAGATGTTAAGCATGTTATGGAGCTCTTCCTTTCATAAGATGTTTGAAAATAGCCTATAAATCTAGTATTAAACTTATATAATACAGTATCTAATTCTCTATACAAAGTAGATTTTAAACTGCAATGTTGTTAAAGTATGCTGTATCCTTATGAAAGTATTTTTTGATAAATTGATTTCACTTTCAGAAACATTTTCCTTTTTAATATAATTGACACTTATAATTTTGGAACAAAAGGTTAAGTCCTCATTCTTGAACTTTCAAACTGAAGATATAAAATAAAACAAGCAAGATTAATTTCTTTTTCTTCCTTCTGTACCGATAATTATAATGAATTTTAAAATTTCACTTTCAAATTCTTCTCATTAATCAATACAAGGATTTGTTTTAAATAATCATAACTCAAGCAACTAAAAGTATGTCATAAGATTTCCCAGTTTAAAAAAAAACAGCCTCCTTCGCACTTTTCATTACCATATTACTCTAACAATTAAATCAGTGACAAAAATCACAATTTATATCGAAAATCCTTGATAAGATTTAAATCATCAATTTGACATTTTCTCCTTTATAACATTGAATTTCATTATCCAATAAAAAATATCACTTTAGAATTGACAGCTATGGGTTATAATTAATAAGACTTGGTTCAAATAACATCAAACAGCTTTTCTCAATGTCTTTCCAATCATTTGCAATACATCCTTTATATGCATGTAGTTGTCAAAGACATCAATATCTTTGGAAAACTTGTTAAAGAGCACACGAAAGCACACCATGTCTTTACAAAGTTTTATTAAATGTTCCATGAACAATAAAATCACTATATGTTTTTGTTTTATAACACATTTAAACTCAGTAAAAACGAACTTAATTACTATGCACCAATTTAAAGTTTACTGCTTCCAGCCTCCTACCTACATTGGGAAAAATCCTTTTACAAGAAAATTACAAGAAATCATTAAACCTGTTAACAAAACTTACAACGCTTAAAAAAAAAGAAGTCCTGCAGCTAAAATTTTTACACACAAAGAAAACATCGCTCATCTTTATCTGAACTTAATAAGAGAAATGTCATCTTTTCATTCTAGTTTTGTTGCTGTTCTAGGGAAACTTAATTCAATATAGAAGCATATATGTCAATAGATATTACAGGCTATTGATTATTCAATATGATTCTATAAATCTAACCTGAGAACGGAGCGGTGATAAAATAGAAATATAACCAAATCTGAAGATAATTACATCTCATTTGCATAAAACAAATTAAACCCTACGTACATGAAGTATATATCATCTCAGAAATCAATTACATCTAAAATTTCAATATCGTTTTAAAATGGTTTCCAATGAGGGAAAATGGTGTTATTTCTAATTAAGTATCAATCAGTTGTTCTATGATTGTAAGAAGATCCGATAGGTGTCAAAGCTTTAAACTTAAATGCCAATGAATTGCTTTTCCAATTACAAAAGCAATACTTCTATATTTGTGTGGTATAATTGCTTGAAAGAAAGTTTTAATTTGTTTTGATATGAATATGTTTTGAGTAGGATGATATATATCTACAAATACTACAATAACAAATTAAGTCAAATAGCAGTTATCTTTCTTTGACCATTTGAAAACTAAAAATGAAATCTGTAATAAAGTCAAATTCTTTCAAGAAATACTTTTTTGTTAAAAACATATAATATGCCATGGTTGTATTGGTGTAAACATTGGTTTGAGTAAGTTATCAATTGAAATTCAAATTATAAGCATAGTTAAACAGGTATTTTCCATGTGACAGTGTTTTTTTAGATATGTATTAGTTGGTGTATAACATCACTTTCTGCGATCTTGCTTATATCATGGCAACCAGTTATTTTTACTGGTGGAGAAAACTCAATTAGCAAAAGTGAAAATTTGGCAATCGAAACCATAACTGTCGATAAACTACTCAGACCTATAAGGCTTAAAGGCAGGTTAGGCCTCTAGTTTTGAGATGCCAGAAAACAGTAAAACCAGGAAAAGGATGTCTTTTTTTTTCTCCTCGGTATGAAAATGAAAGATGAACTGTTTTAAAAATAATTTGAAAATTGCCTGTTTTAATGCATTGACTAGGGAAAATACAGAGGAATTACAAAATAAAACTCTGAAATGTGAGAAATAAATATCTTTCAATTGGAAATCAAGTTTTAATCACTTAATTTTCACAACAAATGTGAATCAATTTCAGAAATTTAAATTGTTAAAACTAATATCGTCTTTTTAGTTTTAATAAAGATCTAATTACCTTTTATTGTTAATAAATATACAGTTTTAAAAAACTTAGATATATCTTTATCATTATTATCAAAATGACTGATATTATCTTACCTTAAAGTTTCTTGTTAATCAGTAACCACTAATGAGTTTCAAACTATGATACAATACAGAAATAATAAGTCCTGATACAATTTTACCCTTAAAGATCTACCAATCACAATAATAACTCCTTCTGTGTCATTCAATTTTCTACCTATCATAATCCATTATGTGTCTATATAAAACAATATATTTCTCGTTAATTTCAGCTTCACAGAATTCAATTTTCATCTGGATATTAAAAATCAATTATTTTAATATATTTTCGCACCAATAAATATCCTGTTTTAACTAGAGGAGAATGCAAATAAAGCAACTGAGATAAATTATACATTTATAAGACATTATCTTACCACTGGCAAATATGATAGATATTTCACGCCAAAAATTAAGCTTGAACTGAATAAACAAGATGTAACGATCATTAATTTTTATTATCGTAATCACCATGGATATTTTATTTAGCATACTATATCTAAACATTGGATATGTAAAATTTTGATAGGTTTTATTGCATAAAATACATTTAATTTTCCACGAATGAGAACCTATAATTCACTAGGGTATATTTTATATACAAATTTAATCAGCAATCTATACAATTCCATATAAACTGTTGAAAATGATGTTGTATAGATTTTGATTATAACTTTTTTGTCGTATTTAGAAGCAATTTTATTAATTAAATTGTGACAATACAGCTATAGAAATAGTGATTATATTACTAGCAATACCTGCTGAATTTTTTATATGCAGTAGACCTCAATGTACTTTAGCAATGTATTTAAGCATAAAACTTGGAAAGTTATGACAAGGTTGGGAACCTAGGACTTCTGCAAAAAACATAAAACTTATGAATAAACAATAAATCATAGCATTTGTTTTGAATTTGACAAAATGAATTTATTTCATAGAAAGAGTATGTAATTATAAAGATCGCATTTTTTTTCATTTTTTTTATATAAATAAGGCCATTAGTTTTCTCGTTTGAATTGTTTTACATTGTCTTATCAGGGCCTTTTATAGATGACTATGCAGTATGGGCTTTGCTCATTGTTGAAGGCCATACAGTGACCTATAGTTGTTAATGTCTGTGTCATTTTGGTCTCTTGTGGACAGTTGTCTCATTGGCAATCATACCATATCTTCTTTTTTATATACAAGTAATTTAAGGTTGTAAAATGTTTCTATCATTCAGTTAATTTTATCAATGTCATAAGTTCACACTGAAAGGAATCAATGTTTATTAAAATACCCATATTACAAAAAAATCACAATAAACTAAAACTTAATTAGGTTTTAAGAAAATACTGTTTAATGTTGCATCAACAAGTAAAAGATCAATACATATGAATACTTAAGAACCATAAATCTTTTCTTTGTCCTACATCTATATATACAACATAAAACCATTCCAAAGTTTATCCAATCTCAAAACCTATAAATACTTTGTCCTAGCACCATATAAAATGTTAGAGATTATTTTCAAAGACTTGTCCAATTATTCATCTTCTATAAAAACATCAATTAAGATATCCATTTTTCAATCTATGTGAAATATAAAACCTACATCAAAATATAGATAGCCCAATCGATACAAAAAATGGCTTAAAATCAATTATTTCTTACTTTTAGCTAAATAATTATGAGTAAAGTACGCAAACATTGCAGCCTATCAAATTTCTATTTGTTTCCGCAGTATCTTGGAAACAAAAGCCCGTACTATGTACATATATATTAGGTATAAAGATGGATGGGGAATCACACAAAGGATATGCCATATGTTATAAAACTAAGGCAGATGTCAACCTTTTAATGGTTTACCAATGAACATAGATAAACTTCTAAGACTAGTGAGGTAAGACGTTACCATCCCACCTGCATTAACGGGATAGATTTATTGGTCCTGTAGACAAACAAAGACATCTGCCTTCTTCTCTCTAAAATAACGTTTATATGTCAATATCTACCTCAATATACACCTTTACAGACTAAATACAGGTAAACCAACAGGTAGATTTATTTGTTTTCCTGATAAACACTTTATTATGCCATCATCAAACTCGTCACTCCGGCAGCGGGAAGATGGTTCGTGACCTGGTCCCTGGGACGCTACTTAAACATTTCTGTAATACCTATTGTAACCTTTACCAAATGAAACATATACCTTTATAAAAAGATTTACGAGGTTTTAATAATGGCTTTATTAAACCATTAATGACTAGTATTGAAGTGTGCCTCCTCTTCTGGACGGCTACTTAGTCAGTAGTATTTGGACAACACTTTAATTTTAAATGTAGTTAAGATATACATTAAAGAGATACATCTGTGGTTTCAAAGGGTCTCAATAATAAGAAAGCCATCATTGAAATAAGTCAAATGGTCCATTTTTCTGGCCTACTATTTAATAGGTATTGCTTTGATATAAAAGTATTTGAAATCTGTCTGCGGTTCTGATAATGGCTTTTAATATCATACCTTCATTGATTTCCACTGACTTTTGTCCCGGTTTCGGATCTAACATTATGTAAATACGGCTTTTATATCTATATATTTGAATCTATTCTGTGGTTTGGATTGGAGATATGATATTAAGTCTGCCATTAATTGCTACTGATATGAATCGTAACTATTCTCTGGGACGCTACTTAACTGATATTTCATCAATATCTACCTGACTCAATAGGTAATATATACTTTAACAGGTAGTTGTCTAGGATAATGACTTTATTAAGCCATCATCATTGATGTGGCTGCCCCAGGGATAAAGTTGTCTGTGATTATAAAGAATTACTATTAAGGTATTGATAACTGAAAGCAAATGCCACATGAAGGGATACCAATCTTTAAATAGTAAAATGATTTTTATCAAATAACAGAAAAAAATTGAGAATCAATCTGACTAAAGAATCACCAAGGGATTTGCTCAATTGAATTTCTAAAATTATCTATTAAATCAAAAATAGTGGCTTACAATTGAGTGGTAAATTAATGACTTTAACACGTTATATGGTAGTTTTTCATTTCAAATACCAAATTTGTACTTTTAGCAAAATGGCAAAAGTGAACCGCATTCAGCAGGACTAATTAAATTTCTCCAAATAATAGTAACACATTTTTTCATTCACAAAAAGCAAAGCAAAACAAAACAAAAGTAGAACTAGAACCACAAATAAGACCAATTATCACAATTATTCTACTTTGGTCTACAAATATTCTTCATTGCATTACAACTAAAATTAGACTATAGACAGTACCAGTAAAATCCCCATTACAAAATATGTATGTATAAATAAAATAAAGATAATGGTAAAGTATGATATATGTCTGACAGCAACTCTGCAATATACAACATAGCAGAGGTCAACCCGAAGTCATCAACATTTATAGACTAACTATTGTTGTTTCTTTTTGCTATAATAATGTCTTATTTTGTACTATGCTCCTTGTGAGCCCATTTTATGGAAATGTACATCTTCTATAGACAATAAATGTATAATATGTCAGTTGCTGCATTTAATTTAAAATGCTCATTTGGTGTTACCATAGGCCTTGTAATGTTGATGAATAAAGTAAGTTTATGACAATTCTGGGTTGTCCATGGGTTAAAATTCTATATTATAATTCCCAAAAACAAGCCATTACTTGAACTATATTAAACAGTAATATTCTATCAACTTATATAAGCCACCTTGTATATTATATACCCTTATAACAATTTCTGTATTCCAGTGAATTAATGAAATATTTCTTGTCGAATAGCAAAAGTGAAACCCTTTGAAACCGAATAAGTGGCAACCGAATAAGTGGCGACCTGATCACGAAACAAACAGTTCCTGTACACTTGAATACAGAACTTTGGATAACCACAAATTCAACTATTCACATTCAAAAAAATATTTTCCTGAATCTAAGAGAATTTATTAGTACCAACCAAAATAAATGAATATCCTTTATTTATTATTCTTGAAATATTGTATTATTTAAGTAAATAAATGGTCTACATCAGTTAGACAGTAATCCAACAATACAAAATACAGAAACAATCTTATATAATAGTCCCCGAAATATCTGATTGCACAAGTTCATCAAAAACTGTACTAGAAATCATAAGCTTCATTTAGAGCTTTTAGATTATAAAAATTTCTGCTTTGTCTGTTAAGAAGGAATCCAGTGAACAACCATTAACATTTGTAACTGTGCGTTGGGACAGTGTCTTATAGTTGCATTGACATCAACAACATTTGGTCTCTGGTGGATTAGTGGTCTCATTTGAGATACGTTGTATCAGTCATCTCTTTTTTTTTAAATTGACTTATTGTTTACAAGAAGTTTTAATATTAAAAGTTTATAAAAAGATTTGAACTTTTAGATTTAAAAAAAAGTTACTTATCTCTTAATCAGGGTAAAAATAGCAATGCCATTAACATTTATAAATGTGGTCCGATTCACAAGACCTTTTAACATTAAAGTTAATACCTATAATTATCTTCTTGTTCAATATTTACTTATTTGATAAGATAATCAATTTTTCTACAAATAACTCTTTTTTTAGAGATTTGTTAAAATGTTAAATCAATGTAACCACAGATAAATATCTAAACACAATCGGTAAGAATATCTTTTGTCTATATTGATTAAGTATATAAATGGACTTACATGGAAAAAGATGCAGATATAATTCAGCTGTTAACTTCCCAAGACAACCCAGGACATAGAACTGATTCGATAAAACTTTATTGTCAACTATAAACGTTAATATTACTCATAAATTACTAGATATGAAAATGTGTATATATCAATTCTATTCTATTGTTGACTATTGACAAGAGACGCGTGACCAAGATAAAGATACACTTTGCTACCATAGTGACGAGTGCTTTTCTTACATCAGTTCTCTCGTCTTTCCGTTCATTTACATACTATTAATCGTTTTTGAACGGGGCAGGTGCCTGGGTACTTAACATTTAATTAATTGACAGTTGACTGAAGTTATACCATGATATCTATTGCTTACAAAACTCGGGAGACAATAACCCATAATCCTTAAAATCATCCCTACGTACTGGGCTCCATATTAAGAAGTGTCTATGTAAAATTGGTTTTTGTCTAGTTGTGATTTGTTAGAATTGTTGTGATCAATTTCGTCCTTACAATAGAAATTGAAGAGCTTTACTAGAATTGATTTATATTTGAGAACACCTGCCGATCTTGTTGGCTGATTATCATCGTTTGAAATCATGTTAATGCCATGTGACTCATTTCTTTGACTATGAAATAATCTTATTACATTGTATTCTTTTTTACAACATATATTTATATACATTGATCAATATTTTCAATTTTTATCAGCAAATGGCAGGCACCGCCATGCAATTACGATTACTCTATTCACTGTTGAACAAAGACCAGTAGAATATTTAATTTCTTCCTGAAGTAGTATAGGACAATAACTACGTATATTATTTTCGTAGTAAAATTACGGTACAAAAGAGATGGAGCTGCGGAGCTTGATTTTAATAATAAAAGTTGACACATCCATTTATGTAGCCATCATGGTTACTATGACAATAAACATTGGCACTAAAACACATCTTTCAGTAAACCAATAAATATTTCACAAATTTAATTTGATAGTTTAGTTCATTTCAATGCATATTAAGCATGGTACAACTTTTCACGTCTTTTATAAATTGGAAAATGAGTTTCTGACATAAGAGAAGTAATCACTTAACAGATTATTGGCCGCGGAACAAGGGGGTTTCCAGATTCTACACCAACATCACTAAAATTGTTTACAAAAACAATAAAAGACAAGAAAAAGACGATGGGTATTGTGAATGAAAAGAAACTGATTAAAACCAGGAGCAGATGTGTGAATTTAAGCGTAATAAATTGTTATTGATCAGTTTATTCTTGTATTGTAACTTGATTACGCCTATCTATTGTTATATTCTTAATGAAAATAATGATGATAAATATGCCTTTGTGTTTCAAAAGTGGAAGTAAAATACATCATGTTAACTTTTTAATATCAGAAACAATAAAATACAGGGACATACATATTTACATAGTTATCATACAATCAATTATCTAGAATAAGGCGTATATGACGCAAATATTCCATTAGAACAGATTAAACTCTATTATTTTAAACAAAAATCAATTACTTATTTATACTTTTGAAAATATGTATTTGATCAAATAATTAGGCTCTGCGATAACGGAGCTGTGGTAGATAGGCGTTAACCAGATTGCTATCGGCATCAATTTGACAAATTACAGTTCCATTTTAGTAAGAAAATAAAGAAAATAGAAGTTGTAGTTTCTAATAGGTTTTAAATATCACATAAAAGATAAATGACTTTATTTGGCTTTTCGACAGTCTTTCAGTGTTACAAAGCCATAATAAAATGAAAAATCCTTAGTTGGACCAGTACCATTTCAGTTTATCTAAAATCTACAAGCTGATCAAACCTTTATAATTAATTAAGTGGGTACCATGTGTATATAAATGAAAGAAGATGTGGGGTATAATGTCAATGAAACAGCAACCCAATGACAAAAATAAATAATGACATTTGGAGGATAAGTTACAAAATTCAACTAAAGTCTATAAAATATATATTAAGTTCCAAGTCTATAAAAGTTGTGAATCAATTAAATAGAAACAATCAAAGAGCAGTTAGCAAAACCCAATTCGTCAAAAACAGTTGTCCAGAACATACATGGGATATTTGCCACTGGACATTAAGCAACAATCAATCTAATAACAGTGCATTTTGTTGCAATCTGCAAGAATTAAGTTGGACATATGACGATGAGTGAAGTCATATTCATCCATTTTTTACAGTTTGTTCTTATGTAGTACAGTAATGTTCCACCACTGTCCAATGTTAGGGGGAGATTAATTGGCACCAATAAACTAGTTTAACCCTGCCACATTTTGCGTGTGTGCATTTAAGATAGGAGCCTGTAATTCAGTGGGTGTCATTTGTTGCTGTGTAACATATTTGTTTTTTATCATTGTTTTATATATAAAGCAGGTCATTAGTTTTAAAGGAGTAGGGGTAAGGGCCGATTTTGGCCTCAAATTTCAGGTTCATCTAACGAAATATTTTGGACACTTTTTAAACACTTAAGTGTCTATTTCAATTGATTCAATTAGTTTATGTGAAAGATTTTAACTGATTTAGTCATTAAAAACGCTCCGATTCAAGCTTAAATATGAAAAATCTATCAAATATGCAAAAAATCGTCACCTCTGATGGTTTTTGTCAAAAATGAAAGTAGCCGCATCTGTGTTCATCCACAACCTTTATATATGTTATGTATTATCATCAAATACAACTTACATTTCAATATTATGAATGAACACGAATGCGGCCACTTTCACTGAAGACGGAAACCGTCTAAAATTTAACTAAAATGCTAAAATTATGAAGATTTCAGTAATTTAGCATGACTTAATGATGTTAGTACCCGATATATGTGCATTGTATTGTCAAAAACAGCCCAAATTTGTGTAGCAGAACCATTCTACTTTCCAATAAATAGCTAAAAGATTACATTTTCAGAATTTTGTAAAACTGCTTTATTTTGGGGCCAAAAAGGGGTCTTACTGAACCTACTCCTTTTTCATTTCATAGCCCTTTATAGATGACAATTTGGTATGGGTATTGATCATTGTTGAAGATCATGCAGTCACCTATACTTGTATGTCACTTTTAACATGAGACTTGAGGAACTTATCATATTTCTTGATTCAATTTAAGTGCCAGCATTTATTAAACTAAATTTCAGTAAATGATTTTATTCCATCTATAGATTTAATCATTATTTTTTTTTTGTTTAACTGAGCCCTGAGAAGTCAAAAATTTTACAATAAAGGTAGCATTGAAACAAACTTGCTTTTTACGTTTAATTATTCATTGACAAAGTGACTGACATTGAAATTTAACAAAAATGGTAATATCTCATGTGTTTAAATGACAATACTTATGTAAGGTGAACACGCGTGTATTTAAACAGTTCATTTCAAGAAAATAGAAACGTAGCACTACAAAATCAAATTGTTTTAAACTGCAAATTGTAACAAAAAACTCGTTAATTTGAATATTAAAAATTTCATTCATTCTTTATGATTTTTTGGAACAGGATATAATCCAAAAAATTATTTCCCTGTTTGTGTGCAAATAATGGTTTGACAATCTACAAGTACAGCTTTTTCTTTATGTATTTCCAAATTATAAATATTTCAATAGTCCAGAAAAAACAGCATTAAACTTGAATGGACAGTTACAGCGAATAACTATTAATGTATGAAAAAATTAAATGTAATCTAAACTTAAACAATTGCTTATATGTCACAGAAACACTCATGTTGGCCTTCAAGTTCAAGACTATATTATTTTTTGGTTTATGTATATCAAAATAAAATTTAAACAATCGTTAACTATATGTGTTGATACAATTGCAGTTTGTTATTATTATAAATACAGTATGCTAGAAATTGCTTAAAACGGTAATGTTTACTTTTTACTCTTATGAAGTAAATTTTTTAAAGTAAAATTGAGCCTTAATTTTCACTAATCACATGACATATATATATATATATAATTGTAATAGTTTAAAAAAGTTGTCTTTAAGGTTACACAACAAAAACTTCAAAACATACAGATAGCTGTTTTTACTTCATTCAAAAATGTAAAAGTAATTTAAAAATGTCTCACAAAAAAAAGATTGTTACAACAGATTCTATTATCATTATATAACGTATTGTAATAATTTACATAAAAATAAAACAGTATGGATGTCAGATAATTTCCTATCATGCAATACTTAAAATACATTTCCACATCATCGGCATATTTAAACATTTATAAAATAAAGACCACTTACCTCATTGAGTATATCTCTATGTATGTAAAACTTGATGTTTAAATCTTACAAAGCATGCTCGTTTTTCATGTATGACTAAATCTGTTAAAGTTAAAATTTTATTTACACATAAATAACTGTTAAAAACTTCTCTATTATAGCTAAATTTGTACACATTTCATTCATTCAATAAACCCGCTTTACTCAAGTGTAACCACCTAACAATAGCGGAGATTACAACAATTGCTTGAACGTTTTTGATTTTCCAACTCCCGTAATCCGTCTATTGATATTGAAATAAATATACATGATTTAACATCTGTCGGTGTCATTTTTGACTTTTAATCTCTTTTGGACCTATTGCGACATGACCTTTTGCCACAGCGATGACCGTAACCTCTGCTTGACCACAGGTAGAGAATAAGACGCAAAACTTCCCCCCATGTTACATAATTGTAGCTTCATAATAGATTGATAGATGCTGATGACTTTACTACTGTCTGGGGCTAGGTCAGATCTTATTACCTCCCCTGGTGTACTCACACAACAATAACGTGACACTGGTCATCCAACCTCCGTCCATTGTCATCATTATTGAACCAAACTTTGAATGTACTAAGTTAGCATTTAACCTTTTTTAGACCTTATCAAATAATGCTGTGAATGAAATTTCGATTAATTTAAATTGATGCGAAACTCAGTGATGGGTTATTTACCTAGCCAAAATATGCTATCTAAAATGAAGAAGTCACAAAACCCATGTCAATCACTAATTGTAGACTCTTTCTTAACAAATACGCCTATAAGAAAATACACAGTTGGAGGTGAATACAGAAAATAAACAAATCAAAGAGATAAAATATACCTTTTGATGTTAGACTCCAGGGTAAAAAGAAAATTAAATTTTGACCACAATTATAGGTATACCTCAAATCCAACAGTGACTAATTGTTAGAACCTCATATTAAAAGTCAAAAGTTTACCAACAATCTCAATGATTCATTATAAAAAGAAACTTTTAAAGGTTTCAGCAAGTTCAACATTTCATCATATCAAAAAATTACATCTTAATCAAATTTACAAAATATTTCAAAGTCTTTAGAATAGTACGAGGCATTTTAAGAATGAAATATTTCATTTTTAACATTTAACTGCAGGGTTGTAATTATTGACTATAGCACAATTCAAAATGAAAGTTCAATCAGAATGATCCGTTTTAATGTGCAACACAAGGAATCTGCTAAGATGCATACAAATTTCTGGTAACTACATTTCTCTGTAATTTAATTGATTACAATAATTTATCCAAAATAGTTTGTAAAATTTCTGTAGTATGCTTGCACTATTGTAGTGTTGAATGTATGATTTTTCCCTATCATAGTTTTGGACAAAGTGACACAATTAATTTCCAAATGAGAATAAATCTAATAATGTAGATTTGACAAAACTTCTGTTGATGTTATTTTTTGTTTAGCAGTCCCTGTGCCATTCAAGGTGTTGTTACATGTTAACAACGCTTGAAGTGTTTCTATATTTGTTGGTTACAAAACTGGCTGTCCTCCTTTTAAAATTTTTCAATGCAACTTTATCTTGATGTAAGTATAATGAATGGATTCCAAAGACTGAGTAAGCATACTCTATAAGTGATGGTCATAAAAATGTGTTTTACAGCATTACAAAGCTTAGAAAGCCCAACAGCTAAATCTATCTTATTTCACATGTATGTTAACAATAGATAGTCTTTTATGTTTAATAAGAAGTAAATGAATTCTTAAACCAATTCCTTGTACTTTTTTCCTTAATTTGTAAATCTTGATTCAATTATAAGACATAAAAGATCTGAATTTGATTTCAAACCATCATAAAAACTGCTCTTCAAGGTTAAATAAATGACCTTCCTTTTTGCTGCAGTACATACCAGTAGGTTTAATTGTAGGCCGTATTTAATTAAAACCATTAATCACAAACTCATTACAAAAGTAAAGACTTATTACTCTTCTGATTTTACAAACTTTGGAAATTCCAGAATCTTATATTTTTTTCCTTTAAATTACTATAATTTTTCATTAAAAGAAAAGATTCAATCAAGTCATGCTTAAGTTGAACATGAGGAGTAACAAATTGTACAAACAACCAAAATTATAACTGACGGTCTTGGGATTCCATGACAAAAAATAAAGATTGATCACCATACCGGTAATTCACTTAATAAATTATGTAAGGACAAAAACAATTACATTTGAAGTTAATCTAGTTTTAACTTGTGATTACGATTACTTAAGAAACAAAGAGATGGGTTCGACATTATCTCTTCTATGATTTCTTTTCTTATTTCTGATAAACCAATTAAATCAAGTCATACATTTTAATTGTGTTATATAATTAAACTTTAAATAGGATAAAATGGCCCATTAAATTTTGTTAGGAGTAACTTAAACAAGGGACAGAAAACCAATGGCACTACTTTTTTAAGATATATTTCTGCATTATTCTCAACTATATCTAACTATTGGCTCTAATTGTCCTTTCTTTTCATACCTTAATCCATCATCTTCAGCCCATGTTACTCTTAATTTACTCAGTTTATATGAGCAAAGATGAAGTTCACAAGAACCTGAAAGTTAAACTGATTGATTGAATTTTGGTGTTGAATGCCACTTTCAGCATGTTTGGCTAAATCATGGAGGCAAGTTTTGATTGGTAAAGGAAGCCAGCATGACCCATAAAACCATACTCTTTCAGTTTGAAAATGGGCAAACCTAGTCAATTAAGATTTGAGTCAAATACACCTGCCATGTGTGGAGTTTCAACTCACAACCTCAGTTATATGCTATTGATACAGTAATGAAACAGAGCACCTCGTTAAAGTTTAACTTTGCTTTGTCAATTTGCAAAAATTTGAATTGAGTTATCTTCCTTAAATCAAATTGCAGCTATAATAAATAGATTTAATGCATCATGCACTATTTTTTGTGACTTGTGTATTTCTTCAAAAAAAATTTCTTGACAAATATGGAAGAACACATAAGAATATTTTGTAAACTTTATATATATCATGTATATTAAATTATCTAACACATACTGTCATTAAGGACCAATGATAGTTCACTCACAGCTCTACGTTGTGTGTACTGACATAAAGTAAGTAGAGAAGATGGTTGTAATATATCTTACTACACCAGTGACTATAGTGATTTAATTGCACTTTGTGCAATCTTAACCCCTAAAACTAAATTAATATCAGGCTAATGGATTTACAACTAGAACCTGGCCAATCTACTATAATACTAATTACAGACAAACATCTTATATCAGTTCACACTGTACTACAATCCTTAATTCTAACATTCACACAATTTCTTATCTTCAATCATTTTAAGGTTTCATCTATTTATGTTTAATGAATACGTAAAACTACGGAAAAACCCTAAATCTATATTATCACCGATACAATTATGTAATTGGACATTCATCTGGATTCCGTGAATCTCTGTAACCGTTCAAATTTAATAAGGCTAACCTGAATAGAAACTGTACTTGTGTAATATGGTTAAATTTTATGTAGAAAACTGCCACATTGTGTGGATCTAATGCTAATTATTTAAGGTTACATAACTGACAAATCAAATTTTGAAAATCTGCACAAAGTCATTGAAATCTTAGCAAGCTAGGTTATTTACTTAAAGTTTAAACATGTCACCAAGTTGATGAATGATTTTATTGGAATCTCTTTAAGCAGTGATTCTAACTTTGCATTGTATTTTATTTGTCAAGATTTCAAATAAAGCAGTTCACATTAGCTTATTCATCTTAAGCTGAAACATATTCTTACAATTCAGTGCATGATCTGAGAATGGTTTAATTGGATCTAAGCACTAAAAGAGCACAGAATCCAGCTAAGTGAGAGAAAATTTTAATAAAACAGCACAGCTGATAATGATAACTGCACCTTCCTTTTTGTAAAGAACAGTTAAGGGCAATCACTTTGTTTTGAATGGAAACCTAAGAACAGTTAAGGGCAATTACTCTGTTTTGCATTGAAAAGTTTAAATATGATAAACTCTAAACCATTTTTACAGAAAGTAAAAGATCAAAAGAACTCTCATGCATATGACTTCTGAACTTAAGAAAAGAGATATATATTCTAGAAATTTAAAAGTTGATACATTTTTTGTAATACTGGTTGAAACAAAAAGTGAAAAAAAAAAATAAAACAAATTCCTTGTAAATGCCTTTAACAAAATTTTAACAGAACGATTCTGTAAGTCAATAGATTTAAATAAAGTATAATCCTTCATTAATAATTCAATTGAGTCTTTCTTGGTCTTTTTTTTGTTTTAAAGAGTTGATTTTCTAAGTTTCTGTGTACATTGTTAAAAAAAAACAGAACATGTTTTAAATCTCAAGTAATGAAATTTGCTAGTACATTGTATATTAATGTTGTAATTTTTACTACTTTTATTTTGGACCAAGAAACATATATAGGGTATACTTAACTAACCTTAAGCCTAAACCTAACCATAACTCATACCTGCCCCTGTCAAAATGCAACCATTGTTGACCATGGTCACCATCACTAACCAAGAATAACCATGGTCACCATCACTAACCATTGATAACCATGGTCACCATCACTAACCATTGATAACCATGGTCACTATCACTAACCATGATCACCATCATTAACCATTGATAGCCATGGTCACCATCACTAACCATTGATAACCATGATCACTATCACTAACCATGGTCACCATCACAAACCATTGATAACCATGGTCACCATCACTAACCATTGATAACCATGGTCACCATCACTAACCATTGATAACCATGGTCACCATCACTAACCATTGATAACATGGTCAACATCACTAACCATTGATAACCATGGTCACCATCATTAACCATGATCACCATCATTAACCATTGATAACCATGGTCACCACCACTAACCATTGATATCCATGGTCACCATCACAAACCATTGATAACCATGGTCACCATCACTAACCATTGATAACCATGGTCACCATCACTAAACATTGATAACCATGGTAACCATCACTAACCATTGATAACATGGTCAACATCACTAACCATTGATAACCATGATCACCATCACTAACCATTGATAACCATGGTCAACATCACTAACCATTGATAACCATGGTCACCATCACTAACCTTTGATTATCATGGTCAGATGTGCTTACGACCATGGTGAACTATGGTTTTCCACTTTTGTGACCATGGTTGACCAAGCTCAAATCTCATCACTAACCATTGATAACCATGGTCACTATCACTAACCATGATCACCATCATTAACCATTGATAGCCATGGTCACCATCACTAACCATTGATAACCATGATCACTATCACTAACCATGGTCACCATCACAAACCATTGATAACCATGGTAACCATCACTAACCATTGATAACATGGTCAACATCACTAACCATTGATAACCATGATCACCATCACTAACCATTGATAACCATGGTCAACATCACTAACCATTGATAACCATGGTCACCATCACTAACCTTTGATTATCATGGTCAGATGTGCTTACGACCATGGTGAACTATGGTTTTCCACTTTTGTGACCATGGTTGACCAAGCTCAAATCTCAAGTGGTTGACCATGGTCAACTTGACTACCAATTGAAGATTGTAGGTAGCAATGATTGACCATGTTAGGGAGCAATGATTGACCATGTTAGGTAGCAATGATTGACCATGTTAGGGAGCAATGATTGACCATGTTAGGTAGCAATGATTGACCATGTTAGGGAGCAATGATTGACCATGTTAGGGAGCAATGATTGACCATGTTAGGGAGCAATGATTGACCATCTTAGGGAGCAATGATTGACCATGTTAGGGAGCAATGGTTGACCATGTTAGGGAGCAATGGTTGACCATGTTAGGGAGCAATGATTGACCATGTTAGGGAGCAATGATTGACCATGTTAGGGAGCAATGATTGACCATGTTAGGTAGCAATGATTGACCATGTTAGGGAGCAATGATTGACCATGTTAGGGAGCAATGATTGAGGCATGTTTGACCATGTTAGGGAGCAATGGTTGAGGCATGTTTGACCATCTTAGGGAGCAATGGTTGAGGCATGGTTGACTATGGTAGGAAACAATGGTTGACCATCATAGTTTTAAGGGGGAATTTTTTGTTCATGTGTTTGACACAATAAACAGGATCCAAATCATTGGCAAGATATGATTTATTTTACTAAGTGGTCACAGAGAGTAAATGTTACCAATGTAGAATTTGAGTTCTCCATATCATTTTCAGTTTCTTTCTTTTTAATATACAATCAAATAAAATTGAGAAATGAAACAGGGAATGTTTCTTAGAGACAACAAACTAACTCAAGAGCAGAAAACAGCTGAAGGCCACAAATGGGTCTTCAACACATAAATAATCCCTCACCCAGGGGAAGGCTTCAGCTGATCCTTTAAAAAATTATTCTAGTTCAATGAAAATAAATATTACATCAAAACAACATTTATCTAGCATTTGCAGGACAGTGTTGTTCCAATTAAAAGTATACCAGAAACATAAAATCTTTCTAATTTCTTCAGCATTACAGAAACTTACAGTTTGATGACAATCAATTTTCAAATACTTCTTCTCACAAATCTTGTATTTATAATTAAAGTTAGAGATGACAGCTATAATTCAAATATAAAGTAAATTATCTTAATCTTATAATATTAAAGAAATGAACTTATTTCATTGATTTATTCAATCTAAATTAACTGCCCAAGAATTTAGAATTCCCAAGACAAATATGGAAAAAAGAAGAACTTTAATCAAATTCTGAATCTATCATCAACTTAACCTCTGACCTTACCAGCTGTTAGATGGAATTGCATTCATTTGTTTATTATGGAATAAACTGCATATATTTATACCCCATAGATTGTAGGAGAAAATCACAATCTTTTGTAGCCAAACTGAATAAATTTTGATTCTAAGGACACGCTAGTTATTAACAAAGAGAAATGGCAGCAAACATTTTCAGTTTCCTCATTTTAGCCTAGAACAACTATTTCTACTTAAGTGATTATAGTGAAAATCAATCTAAGGTGATCTTATAAAAGATGTATTATTGTCATTAATTAATAGTAGGTAATATCTCACATCTCTATCCAAAATCTATGGACTTCAACTCAAATTTTCTCAAAATTGTAAATTTTTCAAATTCACGGCATACATTTTCCATTTATTGCTCAATAGGTCTTATTCATAATCTTGTCTGTGTTTAACTTAGTAGGCCAAAATCTTACTATATAGATACATTTCAAAGAAGGCAAATTAAAATTTAGATAAAGACTCTATTTTGAACGTGCAACTCTACTGTTTAAAAGTACATTAAAAAAGAAACCACGCGACACATTGGTTTTAATATAAACTTCACAGGCAAGCATAATAACCATTTTATGATTTCAATAAAAATTATACAAAATTGATATTTATATAATGAAATGTCCCTGAACAAATAATTTGATCATGTGATTAAGATAAATATACCGTTTATTACCTGACGACAGAAGGAAAATTGATCTATATATATACCTGTAATGCATACATATCTTAATGTAAGCGCCTATTTCCTTACTATGAATAAAGCTTGTGACTTTGTTTAGCAATAGGTCAAATCAAATATACGCGACCAACCCCACTTTTAATCTACATATCGCAGTATATATTGAAATGATTTAAGAACGACCGGATGCTCATTGTAAGTAAACACTTCAATCCTTGTTTGACATTGCCAGCTATTATATAGTATTATAATACAGGTAGATAGTTCTTTCTTACCTGGGTAAGGAGAAAAGACGTTTTGAGAGGGATTTTATTTCATCGAATTCATTGAGACATAAAATAAATATCAGAATCTATTTACAAAATGATAAAAGCCTTTAAGGTAAATCAATGATATATCCTAAGAATAAACAGGAAATAGACTATTATAACCTGTAAAATCATCTTTCAGTAAAATAAAACGCTGGAGTCTTATTCAAATTACCTATATATAAAGGTAAACCATGGCATGACAAAACAATATTTATCACTATAGAGTTAGGGGATTATGATCATTAATATCCCTCCTTATCACTGCTCCTAATATTAATTAAATGTAAAATAAATCTAACCTACTCTGGTTTTTTACTTTTTTCTTTAAGTGTAGAACATGTACAAATGTTTTAAGGTGAGATTTAAAAATTAGATTTTGTAATGCATGGTCCTGGAAAATATAGGATATTGCAGAGTGTATGAATATAAGACAGCAACCAAACAAGAAAAGACATCTGGTCATACTACAATCAAACTGTAAGAACAGTTACCTTCACCACAATAAATTATTGTTTATCTTTGGACTTACAATCAACAAAACTGCTAATTTCCATATGCAACTAATGCATCTATGCAGAGTTTCACTCCAATGTGTTTTCAAGCTTTTCAGTGAAGTACATTTAATTTCTCTTCTATTTTCCTTTACAATCAATTCTCCCTTATTACAGTATTATACCATGTGTTATCTCCCATTGGCTGTGCAAACTCAAAACATTCTGGTTGCAATACAAATACTGCATTAACACTTTAAATTAATGGTCCTTTTCACAGGAGTTAATATTTAATGAATCTATGTAATTATCCAAGATACTCACACCTGTATATAAAGATCATGTGTGTTTATATTTACTACTAATTTGGCTGTTGGATTAATTGCTTGGTGAAACAGGGTTTCATTAATTAAAAAGTGGTGTTGTATCATGGATATTATGCTCAGACAATGTCCAACTGTTTCAAGTTAGACACAACCTGGCTGAGTGCCAAACAGCATTAACCATATTTTTGAGAGTTACAATTTTTTTTTTTTGCATTATAACTCATTCTACATAAAATGTAACAAATTTATAGAAAATGTAACTATTTTCCAAAAGAACCACATTTTCATATTTGTTTAAAAAAAGTATGAAGACATGAAGACTTGAAAAATGTAAAAATTTCATAGGCTCTTAACTTCTTAATTTATCAGCTTTTGTTTATATATCTTTTGGAAAAGTTGCTGCATTTTTCAAAAGTTTTTTTTTTCAAAATTATTCAAGTACAATGTACTGAAAATGAAAAAATCTCAAAACTATAATATATATTTTTTTAAAGTTAAATCAAAGACTGAAAGTTTGAAGCTCAAACGCAATTTAATCATACAAAATTTGATCGTTTATTTCAAATTAAGAGGTAAAAATGTTGCCTTTAATTATACCTTCCCTTTATGATTCTTTCAGATGATTTAATTTACAGTAGTCTAAACATATATGAATGAAAAACAAGAGCTTACTTTTCTGGATATGTGGTCTTCCAGGTCTTATAAAACATTAAAACCTTGAACCAAACAAATCAATTGTTGTCACTAGAATTAACCTTACTGACACTTAATAGAAAAGCTATCAATTAATAAGAAAAAGTCTAACTTCTTTAACCATTGAAGTGCCTTATATAAAACATACACTGTATCTTTAAATGTATAATTCTTAGACAGGTGAGGAATAGAGACAAAGATGTTTGACAGGACAGGTGTTTTTAACCGACAACTTTTTTTTACTTATATTTCCCTAAGGGGTATAAATTCATTTCTTAAAATTTATCTAGCAAAAACATAGGCAGATGTTCTTCATTCATTGATTCTAAACCTGATACGTTCCATCTTATACATGGGTAATTCTCCATTTGTCCCTCAAAGCCATGATAAGTGGTTTCAATTCATTTGTTTTATTGTTACATTTGTGACAGCATATTAAAATATATTTAATTATGTTTGATTCTGACTTTATGGAGTGTTTGAAAGTGAGTTCAGTCTGACAAGATTATATTTCTTTATTAAGCTGATTATTATTATCAGCAGCTAGCTTACTGGCTACAGGCCAAAATAATTAATATTCAGATATTCTTTTTTTTTCAATTTCCAAACAAAGAAACTTAACATTCGAAAAAAAAAACCCTAGTAGAATATATTTTCAAGGCATTCACTAGCCGACTCTAAAAATAGTCTATTTATGCCATTATTAGAAACATAAAGCTATTTCTGATTATCACCAAAATTTAATTACTTTTTCCAATATATTTTGTCAATTAAACAAAGTATTTTCCTATATATATGGTAAATGAGTATGTATTAAGTAATTATACTAACACATTGTGTAATAATCAATGACATTTTATGACAAATTCATTTATTTTCAAGAATCAATTTAATTTCAATACTTATAATTAAGAGTCTGACTTACCTTCCAAATGTTTTATGTAATTTTGATCAATTGATCAATTCTTCATTTAATAAGTACTATCTAACCACTATAACTAAATGACAAGGGAAGCAACTCTGTTTCTGATATAAAAAAAATCATCTATTCTCTCCAAATCAAAACATTCAATATATAATAAATGAATAGTGATTGGATTTTAATGGCTTTTCTTCATTTGAATAATAGGAAATAAATTTTCAGTTACAATGTTAGATCAATAGTTATCAAGAAAGAGAATATATATTACAATGTATAATTCACTCACCGTGGGATGTAAATGGCTTGTTTCATCGCACTCACAACTTCTTTAGTAATAATAGTAAATTTGCATCATCGAGAGAAGAAATTAAGAGAATAAATTCAATATGTATGAACGGATATTGATAGGTTTTATACATAATGTTTGCAATTATGCAACAAAGGCAAGGAATCCAAGCAGTTAAGCTACAAAATCAATTTAACAGCAGTGATTCGTTAAAATGTAAAAAGACTTTTAAAAACTAAATACACATTGCTTTAAAAGTACTTTGAAAAAAAAATTTTAATTGCTAAAAAAATGCCAAATCAGTATGAAAGATGTATGTATTGAAGATAAATTGATATTTTCCTATTTGGAATCACAGCAGTCAATAGAAGCTGGCATAAAGAAAAGGTCAATAGTCAAAGATTTATGGATTAAATGAAAATCTTTTAAATTGAAATTAATGCATGTCAAGACTTAGCACTAGATATCTCAAACAGGAAATTGACCAAATCAGTGTGAAAACCTAAAACTTTTACAATTCAAACCATATATGGAATAAAGTAGTTACTAAATTGTCAAAATATTTACATTTCTACACAATAAACATAAATCAAGTTAATGAAATTTGTACTTAAATTATTGTTTCAATATAATTTTTCCATTCCCTTTATTAATGTTGGGGTTTTCCCAAAATATTATTGTCGTTAACTTTTTTTTTCCTTGGCACAGCGTGAAATTGATTTTTTTGTATATTTACTGCAAAATGTTATCGTAATTATTTCTTCACTTTAATTCCCCAAATATTCCTATTTTGTGATATTGTTCAGCTTGCAGTAAAATTAGAAGAGAAAGCAATTTAATTTTGTCTTTATACTAATAAAAGTTATATAACACATCACTCCGATTCCAATGAAACAAAAACTATAGAGCTTCAATTTCTATAATCATATTTTAACTTAAAGCTCAGTTATTTCCTCAATTTCCTCTTTTATTGCAAATACATTTATGCAAATTTTTCACACAAATTAAAGTTAAACTGATGGTAGTAAAATATTTGCATTAAACGTAGGCAGATTGCTTCTGAAATTCCAAATGTTTTCATAAATTTAAGAAAAAATTAATTAGCATAAATCATATCTGATTCTTAAGGAATTGCAGTTTTCTATAACTCTGAACAAAAAAATAAATAAATTGAAAAATGTGTACAGAAAACTTTTTGTATGCAACCTATTCAAATACCTCAAAATTCAAATTGGTTGGACCTTCATATATAAATAGTTTATGAAGAAACCAAAGGGAACTTTAAAATATTAACTATCTTCAATGTTTTCCTAATTCTTTTTAAATGTAGCTATAAATAATTTATAGTATCTAAATTTAAAGCATAATATGCGTTGTTGAATTTAAACATACAATATAAATATCACCATGTATTTTTCATCCAATAAACTGTCCTTACATAAAATTATTGATAAATGTGGATAGATCCACCCTTTATTGTGGCATCATAAAAAAATTTCCAGTTCCTCAGTTCCTCAAATTTGTTTATACATGAACAATTTGAAATTTAAATATCTACATTAAAAATAGTGAGTTTAGCGTCCTTCCTAGTTTAAAGTACATAAAAGTCAAGCAGTGTTACGAAGACCTACAATTACATCTACAAGAGATAAACAGTGCTACGAAGACCTACAATTACATCTACAAGAGATGCACAATGTTCTGTGACTTTTGACTGATTAATGATAAATATTGTACCAAATCATTATAAATATTACATAACGTGAATCACAGTAAATCTGCTGATGACTACAAATGATCTCTCAAGAGAAAAGGTAAACCATTGGACCTCAAACCGTACAATTATCATTTTAAGAAGAGATACAGAAAACAAAAACAGCCATTCAGATCCACCTTAAAAAATCCCAGGTTCCTTGGTTCCTCATTAATTCTCAACATCAAAAATTAAAATGACAATTTGCTGTGGTAATTTGTTTTACTTGAAGGTATTGTGGTATTGTAAGTAAGGATTATTTATTCCTTACTAATAACCATTGGAATGAAAAATTTTGAAAGATTTTGGCTTTGTCCAGCAGAAAAAAGAAAGCTCAAAATCCAGCAAATTGCAATTTATGTAAAGCAACTTTTTTAAGAACATTGTAATACCTATATATCAGGCAGTTGCAATACAAATACTTGCTCATCCGTTCTTAATTTACTTTTTTTCAAATATAACAAAGTATTAAGTAAGCAGATGTGGTAAATGGACCACTATCCACAAAGACCAAAGGACATTATATTGAACAATTTAAAACTTACTTGATTAATAATCTGTATAATCCAATATAAAATATAATCAATTCTAGTGATTCAGTATCGATTAGTTCACCTTTCAATGTACATGTATACTGTAAAGCTATTTCAAATGAGTTGGAACCTTTTCCATGAACAGTTATACAAATATAAGCCACACATCAAATGTTTTAACCCTTTCTCTTAAGAGCCAGTAATGCAAATATATGCCACTCTACACTAATATTTGTATATGAATAAACTGTGCATACAGATTATAAAAAGAGGGGAACACTTGATTCCCTATATAAATAGATAAAGCAAACACCAAGGAAAACAGGCCTTTTGTTTGGAGTAGACATTTTGTAGGGTATACCTTTATCTGATAATGTTATATAAGATATGTATGTCAACCTTGCACTTCAAGTAACAACTTTATTCTTAAGAAAATGGCAGGAAGAGAAGTTACATAAGACAAGACAAACTGTCAATTTGTAATCAAGTAACATGATATTATTGTAAAACAGTGACAGTTGTTGAGCCATCAGATAAATCCATGTCAACAATGTGGAATAAAGAAAGGCTTGACAATAATCTAAGTAAAAGCTTCAAAATGGAAAATGTAGCTACATGACCTCGAAATGGGCACATTGATAGAAGGTTTCCAAAGTTTTCATATTTGACAACATAGTATAGGAAATTGTTTACTTTTTCAATTTTCCAGGATTTTGAATTACTTATGATCAATAATTGGTTTAACTATTTGAATGATGGGTAGTATCATTAACCATCTGATAATTTGTTTACTGGTTGTGGCTATTAGATCACAAAGAAAGAAATGTTTTCTTACTTCATATGTCTAGGAATATGAAAAATATTTGAAAAGAAAAAAAACTTGTCAGTACTATTTAATTTCTATCAGAAATAAGTGTTGGTATTAAAAAAGATCTGTCTTCAATGCACTTAATATAAGGAGAAAATGTAAAGTGAATTAACTGTCTGTAGAAAGTTATGATTCTAATAATCACTATCCATAATGACCATTATCAGAGAGATATCTTGCTTTTACATTTTTCCTAAAGATTTAATAAACTGGTTTATAGACATGGAGTGACCTCCCTTTAAAATTATTCCGTAGAATTATTAAAGCAATTTATAAATTTGAAGTTATCTCCCTTAAAATTTATTCCATTAAATTCATGTAAGGATTTGAAGAAATCTCCCTTTTAAAATATTTCAAAGGAGTTTATAGATAAAAAGTTGCTCTCTTAAAATTCCTGAAGAATTGTTAACAATAAAGCAATTTATGGATATAAAGTTATAGCTCTTTCATAGTCATTCCTAAAAAAAAACCATAATTACAAGTGAAATAAAACTGCAATCTGTATCAACTGTCATATATTGTGTTTCATGCTCACAATGTATGTTTTTGTCATGTACATTAGCATAAAGTAGGGTATACAACACAACTTGCCCCTTATGTCACATTTAGTCAGGACAAAACATAACATTTTTAATGAGGCTCACTGCATACAAAGCATACACATTTCCCTGCCATTTCATGCTGTTTACAAATCATTAACAGCAATTAATTGGCAAAAAATCACCACAAACGATTGCATAACACTAACAGATTAAAAGTCATTTGAAAAATCAAAATAAAATTCACTTCTACAATTACATCCATAGTGATATAATGTTGTAAAGAATAACGAGATATTTCCAATATCAAAATGTAACATAATTCAATTTTTAATTTGACATGAAGTTTGTTATTTAATTGTTCACATTTCTTTTAATCTATAGGTTCAGTAGCTCAATGAATGATAAATAGAAAATTGTGGTAAATTCAAAATTTGACAAGACCTCTTTTTGACCTTTGGTACCCTTTATCTTCCTGGTATGGATATGCTTATTCTGTCAACAGAGGGGGGTTAAAAAGAAAGCCTTTCCATATATCATGTGGGAGTTAGGCTCAACTGAAGAACATTAAATGCACATCAAATTAACTGAAAGTGAAATAAAATCCTCCCAATGTAAATTCTACATTTTGTTGATTTCAATCTCTTAGGAGTTATCTGCCCCTTTACAACCATCTGAATATTTATCAAAACCATATAAACTAACAAAAAATCCCAGTTTATTACATCATATTTGTCTCTATAGACCTGTTCAGCAGGAAGACAATAGCTATAAATTCTCAGTCATGTTTTATTATAACATACACTTAATCAGTCGCAACAAATTTCATGACGTTTTCTCATATTCTTGCACTTCCAATTTATAGTTAAAATTGCATCTAAGTCATCATAATTAATGTAAACAAATAAGTGATTTACTGATAATTGGTAAAAGAAATATTTCAACCAGAGGCTCCAAGCAACCGAAATGACTCACCTGGCAAACATATTACATTAAAATCATCAGCAAAAGTAGTAGCAATCATTCACACATTAATTAACAACCAAGAGAATATTAAAAAAAAGTCATGTGTGTCATTTGTGGACAATAACCCAAATAAGGAAGTAACTGGCAATTTGTAACAATGCTTATGGAAGAATGGACCATTACTGTACTTCTGGAAATATGGACCAGTACTGTAGTTCTAGAAATATGGACCATCCCTGTACTTCTGGAAACATGGACCAGTACTGTAATTCTGGAAATATGGACCAGTACTGTACTTCTGAAAGCATGGACCAGTATTGTACTTCTGAAAGCATGGACCTGTGTACTATACTTCTGGAAATATGGACCAGAACTGTAATGCTGGAAATATGGACCAGTACTGTACTTCTGTAAGCATGGACTAGTACTGTACTTCAGAAAGCATGGACCAGTACTGTACTTCTAGAAATATGGACCAGTACAGTTCTTCTGTAAGCATGGACTAGTACTGTCCTTCTTTAAGCATGGACTAGTACTGTAATGCTGGAAATATGGACCATTTATAATATTGTAATTCTGGAAGCAAGGACCAGTACTGTACTTCTGTAAGCATGGACCAATACTGTACTTCTGATAGTATTGACTGGTACTGTACTTCTGAAAGTATGGACTATAAGTACTATACTTCTGACTGGAAGTTATAATGGCAAGTACACTACTTCTGGATATTATAAGTTGCCTTACAGAAGCATGAAGTTACTGACTCAATGCCTAAGACTAACTTTTCAATCCAAAGGTTAAAATATGACTAAAGCTAAACAAATACCAAGTTACTTTTTAAAGTATCTTCCCTTATTACTATTTAAGTAATAAAGAGCAATACAATATTGCATTATATGTTATTGAGCATGTTATATCTTTAGGGGATCAGCATGACAATATGACCAAATATCGTTACTTCTGTTTTAGCAGCATTTTTCAATTAGAATAGGCTGTTATGATTTCAATATAAATGTAGAAATGAACCTCTTACTCCATTAAGTGACTCTATGTGACAACTGCAAAAGTCAAAGTATGCTTTCTTAAGAAACAATTGATTGATATTTCAAGCAGAAGTGGAAATTAAACAAACTTCTATCATTTGACATGTACCGTAAATTAACAGAATCCCCAAGAAAATCAATGTCTTTAACTTGTAATTGTAGCAATATGCATGAAATTTCACAAGCCCGCGGATGACGATGGTGAAAGTTTATCAATTCATTACAAACTAAATTTGTAAAATTTACATGTCAAATTCCATCTAAAATTTCAAGATGCAATAACATGCCATAGTAACAAATATGAAATAAATATCACTTGTTTGCAGAATGTGCGAAAAGTAATTGTTTAAGATAGCGTCCTGCTGTATTTTGTGTTCCGTTGTTTACTTAACAATCATAAACCTACGTTTCTGATTAGAATTGTGAAAGAGATCACAATGAATCCATTAAGTACTGTAAAAATCAATAGATAACAGATATATTTCATATATGTCAGATATTAGAAACACCCAGCCTCAGTTTATCCTCAGGGGATCCCAAGGGGGATACTAACTGGGTATGGCAATGACCAAATATATAAGAGATAGTCACATCCTGCCTGCGTCTAAACTCAGGGGATCCCAAGGGGAAGACTGGCTGGGTATGACACTGATCTTCAGGACTTGAAATGAACAATTAAGAAATGTATATTATTCTTCATTAAATCTGTTGACACAGATATGTCTCACCTCCATAGGCAGATCCAGGTTGGGCCTTGGAGGCCACCCCCTCCTTTTTTAGGAAAAATTTTGTTGATTATATAGTGAATCACTGAAACAAGACTGGAGCCCCATTAGGTCTGTCAGGCCCACCATATATGAAAAGTTCTGTATCCCCCACTGACCTTTATGTAAGTTTGATAGTACTGTGAATTCCTTTAAACAGACATAGAGTGGGGTGCGCATATTCGCCGGGGACACAATTTCGCCGTTTTATAATTTTGAGTTGTAAATACTTCAAAAGATGGCTGAAATGGAAGAAATATGGCGGTAACTAAGATTTTTATAACAAATATGATTTTATTTTAAACTACGACAAAATTGCGGCACTTACCGCAAAGGACCGAAAAACGGATAACAATTTTCGGCCAATTTTCTGAATGAATAACACGATTTCAAAGAAGTATTTCTTAGTAAATCTTTGACTGATTGTCCTAAATTTCAGTTCTGTACACCTTTAAAATGTCTGCTATTGCCATCTATAATGAAATTGATTTGAAAAATATTGTTTAAAGCTGCAGTTATTTGTGTTTAAATAGATGTATAAAAACGGCGAATATGTGTCCCCCATTGACAAAACATCAGGCAATTTCAAACACCCTTTAATCTAACTTTTCAGATGATTATTTTCAAACAAACACGTTTTCAAGCTTAAGAATATTTTGCATTTGAAGTTATCTTCATGTAGAAATATCAGTATACTTCAAAAACATACAGACCTGAACATAAACTGTGGAAAACATGGAAAGATATGGCGAAAATGAGCACCCCACTCTAAAGCCCAATTTTAACATGTAAACTATGCAAATATTGTAATAGTCTTTGTCTGTTAAAAGTTTTTGTTCTTTGTGTCTAAGAATTTCTAGATCCCTCTGTCTACTCTATGGCCAAGATCAAGACATGCTATAATAGTATACCATGAAGTGAACTATAGCTGTAATCTTGTATTGTTAGTTTGCTGTCTTGGTGATATTAACCCTATATGTCTTTTATCCCTACTCTAATTACAGTTGTATGTTACATCCTATCTGAAGCTTCTAATATAAAGTTGTATGTTACTCCTGTGGTACATCCTATCTGAAGCCTCTAATATAAAGTTGTATGGTACTCCTGTGGTACATCCTATCTGAAGCTTCTAATATAAAGCACATACATATCTATTATTGACCGATGCAGTTAATCTGTGTTTCCTTCTATCATTAGTTCTAGATTGATTCTAAACCACTCAAGTGTTTATACATACATTTCTAAACTTAATTACAAATCCATATATTATTCTGTATAACATCCGTATTTAGACACAAAGTCATTAGAAGTTGAGAATACATATTATGCAAATTTCTATGATTTCAACAAAATCATTTGTGAAGGACAATTTGTCAAATAATGGAAAAAAAGATAATTCTTTCTTTTCTCTATTTCTACAATGTTTTCAAGAATAATTGTAGTTGGAAACAAGTATTTATATATGTATATCTCCATTCTGCTGGTATTGTGATAATTTTCTAAAAAAATAATCGGAATCAACCAGCAGCCTTCAAATACCATTGCAACTTCTTCCTACCTTGACCAAACTAACTAGAACTGTTGACTTAGATGGACTACTACCCTTGACCAAACTAACTAGAACTGTTGACTTAGATGGACTACTACCCTTGGCCTTCTATCAAGGATTGAGGTTTGAATATGCTAGTAACTGTATAGCAATGCAATGAACATAATATTAAAATTTGGACTTTAAAAAAAAATTTTTTTTTTATCATCCCTCTGATGCATATCTCCAGTGTCTTGGCTGCAATTAAAGGAGAAGTTGAGATTACGACATCTGTTCTGCCAAATTTCTAAGTAAAAGGGGCATAACTTAACAAAATTCCATGTACCAGAACATTTCTACTCGAATGCAATTTCTGCATAAAAGTTTGAAAAATTTCAAAAAATTTAAACAAAGGAGAAAGAAGAAATGTCACAACAGATAGACAAACATAACCATATGTTAAACTTCTTCATTCAATATTTTACATTGGGAATCTTTTAAGAACCATTGATTGATTGGTAATTGCTTAACATCACACCAGAGCTGAGAAACTACCCATACTTGAGAACCACTGAGTTTAAATTGAAAGACAGCCAATATTTCCAATTATTCTACTACATGTTACAACTGTCACAAATTATATATACTTTATTTGTCACATGACAAAGATTTCAAAGAAAAAATTACACCAATTCAAAAACCAAATTTTATTTCCATGACAAATGACATAAATCCTTGACACTTTATAAAATATTGAACCCGCTTTCTCTTATATTAAATATTTTTTGCTGCAAAATCACAAAAACAAAATCTGTATCTTTTCAATTTAACAAAATCAATATTTTCAAAATAATTCATGCTCAAAATCGTAATTTATAACGCATTATGTACCATCATGCAGAATTTGTGTTATGTGAACAAAAACATATTTATTGTAATCAGAACGTATGTAAATCAATGTTATCCGTTGTTCAAAATCCTAAAATTTATACTGAAAATGAGTCAACTTTGTGTAAAAATCAATAGAATAGAAATTTATGAGTTTAGGAATGGTTAATTACTGGTATATTCCTATCGTCATAAATGGGTTTAATAACCGGCAACTGCCTATACAAAGAATAAAAACAAGGTTTAGTATCTAGTAGAATGGTTGTCCTATAGGACACAATTCATTGGTTGATTATTTAATTTGAGGTAACAAGTTTTATGGCTACTTATAGAAGTCTATAGAGATCGTGTGTACATAAACAAATATCAAAGTTTGTTTCAAACTCTTTTATTTGCAAACATGATAAATTTGTAGAAAATTAATTAAGGTCTTGGAATTCTGGGATAATTCTTTGTTCTTGATAAATATGAAAAACTTTGGACTACTTTGAAATTCTCTAGAATCACCTTTCTATAAAATCAAACAATTTAAGTGGAAGCAGTTGTTTCCCTTTCTGAGAAACACCAGTACTGCTGCACTTGAGGGTAATGTGAATATTCCCTTTTATTCAAATGTAATATTTTGGTCACTTAACTTTTAGTCTCAGGTACTACTGATTCTTTAAATGTATGAAACATGTTAGCTTTTTATATACAAGGTCAACTGACTTTATATAGTCTATATGCCAAATGGTCACAAGTAGGTCCAAAATAGGTCAGCAAAACTCACCATATATGATCTGTGACCAAACTTCTGCTTTTAAAATTTAATCATCTTCCATTTTTAGCACCTTTCCAATAATACTTTTAAAATTCAAACCTGGAACTATTGAATGATTTATTGAGCATCTAGTGTAACAGTATGGTGATGTGATATGATTGCCAATGAGACAACTGCCCATCAGTGTAAATTAAGTGGATGTAAACAATTATAGACCACTGTACAGGACTTTTAAACCAGTATCAAGAACATGCCATGCCAGATGACCTATTGATCCAATGAAAATGCTCAGAAACTTGACACCATTTTTTAAAGGATTTATATATAACTGAACTCTAATTTCCCTGATTGGAAAAACAAAGGTAGCTATATCCAAGTGGGAATTAACTTTTATGAGTATGTCATAGAATTTCAAAGAGCAGTACCTATGTGATGTTTGTGTTTAATCTATCAAGCAGATGATCCAGTGATTAAATTAAACAATAGTTCCTTTTATCTAAGATAATCTCTATAATGTTATTATGCCTGCACTAGTCACCTGGAAAATGGGGAAGTGCAATATAAATTTTCATGTTAATACTGAATAAATATGTGATAATTTAGATTTTTCAATCATAGGGCGCCTTGTGATTTGGTTCCGATCCATAATTTCCTATTTACAATTCATTTATTACTCTTATCTTGTGTTTCATTTTAATGTTCTGCTTTAAGGGTATATGGATAACTATGATAGAATGCCTCTTGTTATAGTAGTATAAAGTACCATAACAGAACTGACCTCAAGGTTCGTGACCTTTAAACTCAAATGAGCATTTCCTGGTTCCTATGAAACACTGATCCAGTTAAAATACAGTATACTAGAACACACCCGTGAAAATGCGGGTCCGTGACTGAATTAAAGTATATAACTATGTGCAAGCCTTATCTTAGTATTAGTACTGTCATCTGATAAAGTCATGCCGATTATAAGATACACAATTTTCTCTGCTTTCAAATCTTTCTGTTTGAACCCGTCGAACTGGAACTTATCAATTATTGGTAATATTAAATATTTGGAAAACAAAAGGTCCTGGAATGGAGTATTTTTTAATCAACAGCATTGTCCTATATTAGTTATAAATAAAGTTGAATTCTTTGATTCGCTGTTTTACGTCATGCCCGTTAACAAATTGAAACTTATTTTTAGTCCAGATTTTTAGTATTCGTATTGTTATCTTAGAAAGTCTTACGGATTAAAATACTACAATAGGTAACCATTTGACAATTTAGTAGTGCCAACCCTGTGATTATGACCTGTTTATATAGCATATTAATCCTGAATACACCGTTTGGTGGTGCGCCTGTCAGATGCGGAACGTACAGATAAGGTAATAGGTAACAGGTGATTATACTATTGGTATCGGTATCGGACTTGACCCGGACCTTCCTAATTATTGGCGATATTAATTACGTGGAAAACAAAAGGGCCTGGAGTGGTGTAATTTTTAATCTACACCTTTGTACTATATTAGTTGTATATAAAGTTGAATTCTTTGATTCGTCGTTTTTTCGTGATGACGGCAGACAAATTGGACCTCGTAATTTTAGTATTATAGATAAGTCTTCATTATTGGAAGTTGTTTACTGCATATTGGCCCTATTAATTCATAACAATTAGACAATTAGTCTCTGGTAACAAAGTTTGCCTCTTTTAAATATTGCCTTTGTAAAATCAAACACATCTTTGGAATTCTGAGACATACTCATAAAATTCAATTCCTACTTAAAAATTGCCACCTTTGTTTTGAAATCATGAAAATCAGAGTTCAGTTACAATTATAAATGTTTTAAAACTACATTAATCATGAAAGTTTGAAATTCTCTTTAATCAGATGTGGAGAAGAAAACACAAATTGACAAAGGCTTTAATAGAATGCCCATTGAGGTCTGATCAGACAACTTGTTCAACAGTCTATTGTTATTAGTCAGTGCAAACCATTATTAGGTCTAGCCAATCTGGACCAGGAGCTCTGGTAGTGAATTGGACCCTATGGATGGAGTCACTAAAAGAGGACAATAATACCATGTTGCACAAAAAGAAGTAAGCTTATGGCATCCGTATTTGTGCTATAATTTTTAAGAAGGTACTGGCAGAGTCTATCACAATATTCTGTGGGTGGCTTCAGATTTGCAGTAGAGTTTCTTAAATTTAGTGCTTGTTATTTGGGAACATTTCAAAGCATTTCTAGGAGCCCACAGCAATTTAAATGGAAATGAACAGTATGATGGTAAAAATTTTCTGAATATCGGAAAAGCATTGCTAAACAGTAATTATAATGTAAGACATCCATTTTTAATATCAGGGTAAAAATTATAAATTCAAATTATTTGATGTTCTTCTAAACCAATATAAATAAAAAGATGCATGTAGATCCTGGTGTATAAAATGTTTGTTCCCATCCTTAATTCCTTTTAACCTATATATCTCACAATCTGACATCTTCAGATTTATCTACGCATCTATTTTCATCAGTTTTGGAAATTCCAAATTTAACACTATTCACAGAAAAATGTTTTGTTCATTAAGAGTTTAATCTTTAATCAATGAAAGATTGCTACCAAATAAACTCTATCACATGTCTTTAATGGCATTTAGACGTTTCAATTCTTATTTATTCCAAATTAGTTGTTTCTAAACAAATGGTATAATATTTATGTTTAGTGTTCCATTTATTTTAGATATGAATCATACCTTAATGATAACAATACATTAGGTAAACTGAGTTTTTACCTATTTTTGATAACAAAATGCAAGGTCATACAAATACCGTTTTGGTATCATTTACACCGATTACGCCAAGATTGCATTTCCTGTTATTTGTGCTAATTCTCACAACAAGGAAGAGTATACTTTACAACTTTCTGAATAAATTTCTTTCTCAAATTAAAAGATTTTTATGGAAAAACACGTTTTAAATTGGAGATATAAGTACATTCTAAAAATTTTGTTTTCCAAATAAAACTGGTTTTATGTTTATTGTTTTAGTTAGAACCTTGAGAAAATTGTTAATGTGACACAATTAAACTACAGTTTCTGTAGAATATATGTTTACACTACAAACAATTGATAACAAAACATTACAGTTGTAATGATGTTAAAAAATGTTTGGTATCGCGAATAATTGCAATTTCTGTTACATTGTATTTAAAAAGTATGTAGACCTTAGAGTTTTAAACAAGAGCAAAGATACAACATCTTAAATATAAGTTCTGTGTCTCATAAAATTAAAGGAAACAAATTATGGTAGATGAATTGAAAACAGAATATCCCAAAACCAAGGTAAAGGAAGATACTTATTGCTGTTCTTCATCTTAAAGTCACAGAAATGCTTTAGGGAATACTGTATGGTCATTATATTAAAGTCACAGAAAGGCTTTAGGGAATACTGTATGGTCATTATATTTTTCAAATTAATGAAACATTTGATCACAAATTTTGTCAATTTAAATAGTATATTTTGGTCTTTTCAACATTTTCATAAAATTCAATGCTGCCTAATCTTCAACAAACTAAGTTGGATTCTGGATTAAATAGAACAAATCTTCTTTTCCCTAATACCCTTAGTTCATCAGAGAGGGACTTAATTTGGTAGCAAATAAAATAGTTAAAGTTTGAAAATGAATTAAGAAAACTAAAAGTTGAATTTTTTAAATTTATCATCAAAAGGAATTAATCCTGATTTATAATTTCAAATTTTGTAGCAGATTAGTGACCACAAAACCTTACAAAATTTGAAATGATATTACCTGCATGGCATGACTGACCTGGCCATATCTGATCTTTTACATTTACTATGCAATTATAACATTTCACCTTTTCAACCCATCTCCACAGAAACCTAATCATTATGTTTAATGTGCAATGAAAGTGTATCTGCAGTGTCATTATTATCAATATAAAACTTCAATAAATGCCCTGGTCTCCTGGGGGAAGAATTGGTCTAAGGTTTGCTTGACCTTGCACATACAAATTACTATTACCATTCAAACAGTTTAAGCTTTAGGCTTTAGAAAGTAATGACATCATTAGGTCACTGAGATTTTTACCAGAAATATTTTGAAGGACTAAAAAGAAGAAAAAAACAAAATAAATGTCTTTTACTTTACGAACAAAAGATCTATCAAAAATAAAATTCATTTTCTTTCCTATTCAACTGAATAACATGCAGTTTCCTCTTTTTCCATTTCATTTTTTTTAATAACGAACAGCTGATCTGAAGTTCAGAATTGGTCAATTTTTCTAGACATAAGACAATACATGTATATAGATTGACACCTATTTTTTTTTTTTTTTTATAGATTTTTTTTTTTTAAGAGTGTTTTGTTTCTGTCTTATTGAGGTATATACATCTGCTTTTGTTCATAGTCTCAGGAAAAAAAGTGTGGTCAAATGACCTTAGTTATGATATGACAGAATGATGAAATGACAAAACAAGTGTAAAAGAATAAAGCCAACCTTTGAAAGGGAAAAAGTAGCTATGATTACTTAGTCATGGATATTTAAGACAGATTAATTGCCAAAGGTTATTTTGCAGCGAAAAATTAACCATTTTATATCAAAGGAACCTAATCAAATAGAATATCCAGCAATACCAAAGGTAGAAAACCAAACATTTTTTAAAGCCCTTTTATCTAAAAATATAAAGAGGAACTTCCCTCTTATTTTTTTCATTTTAAGAAAAACAGAAAAAAATTAATGAGGTTGGATATTTTGAAGTAATAATTACTATAGCAAGCATGTTGTATTTTAACATGCCTGCAGGCTTTTCAAATTTCCACATCCATATTTATCAATTATGATAAAAGTCTGTGAATAGAATCTGCCACTTTATAATACAGCATCATCATTACAAATATAGACTTTCCATGCTGGAAACTCCATGGAAACTCCGGGAGGACAGAGATACATTGTCACGTACCAGGCCATCTGGACACCTATTTCTAAATGCTGTACTCTGGATAAATGTAATTAAACAAAGACATCAAAAACTTATCACAAATCTGTCAGGGTTTCTATATTATTTCTCATCTGATTATACATAAGGCTTGTAATCAAACATTTACGCTCTGACGATTTATGCAAGACTAATTATGTGGCTGAAAGACTTGACACAAAGGAATCGGAATAAATCAAGTTTTGAAATAACATGGCTTTGAGATATAGACATACACCCATTTTATTACAATTAAATACAGTTTCCTTTTATTGATTGGATAGGATAGGGCACCTGCCACTGTAACAACTATAAAGACTGACCCTCTGACCGGGGTGTCCTACCCTTAAACACTGACCACTGCAGGTCAACATTTAGTAAAGCAAACATCTCATCATCTATACACACATAAACACTATTGAAAAATTCTAATTTATGTTTTATTAATTCAGAACATTTCATTTTGAACAATAATATATGACAAATTTTATACACCATAACAAAAGCTAGTGGATATTATACTTGAGTGTAAAATTCTAATTACTTTTTGAGGTATATCAATAAAAAAGACCACAGTTGCAGCTCCCATCTGTTCTAGTTTCTCAATTATAGCTATAATATTCTATTTCTTATAAAATAATGGAAAAAGTCACTAGCAATGAAATAAATGATTCATGATATTTTTGTGAATCATTTATATGACCATTATTTGAACTTCATGCATATTTTATAAATTTCTGTATATTTGTCATAAAATAAAATAAAATTTATTTATTTCACAAAATAAATTAATATTTTGACAAATTCATTTAAATCTAGAATTTAAATTATTTAAGTACTTAAAAATGAAAACAAAAATCTTCCATAATTTGTATCATATATATAGTCAAAGTTCCTAACAATGACAGAGATTATCTTGTATGCTGTTCTATCTTTTGCAATGCTATATATAAGCCTTAATTTTATTGTCAGGGTCTCTAAAACAAATGTTTATGATGATCTTACATAAGGTATGAGTTCCTTAATTACTTGTAAGACATGTAGTGATGTGTAATGCATCATTTTTGCAGACATCTGGGCCTTATCCATTTTAATTTTCCAAATCTTCCAGGAAGACATGTTAGCAGATACTAGGATTTGACAGGAGATCTTGAAGGAACATATGTTAACAGTTACTAGCTTCTGACATGAGATCTTGAAGGAACATATGTTAACAGTTACTAGCTTCTGACATGAGATCTTGCAGGAACATATGTCAACAGTTACTAGCTTCTGACATGAGATCTTGCAGGAACATATGTCAACAGTTACTAGGTTCTGACATGAGATCTTGAAGGAACACATGTTAACAGTTACTAGGTTCTGACAAGAGATCTTCCAGGAACACATATTTGGTTACTGGGATCTGACATTTAACTTGCAGTATCACATGTTAACAGTAACTGGGGTCTGACATAACTTGCAGTAACACATGTTAAGTAACTGGGATCTGACATTTAACTTGCTGGAACACATGTTAAAGTTACTGGGAACTGACATTTAACTTGCTGGAACACATGTTAAAGTTACTGGGATCTGACATTTAACTTGCTGGACCACATGTTAAGTAACTGGGATCTGACATTTAACTTGCAGGAACACATGTAAACAGTTACTGGGATATGACATTTAACTTACTGGAACACATGTTAAAAGTAACTGGGATCTGAGATAACTTGCAGGAACACATGTTAACAGTTACTGGGATATGACATTTAACTTACTGGAACACATGTTAAAAGTAACTGGGATCTGAGATAACTTGCAGGAACACATGTTAACTTGGATAGAGAGTTTTCACATTGGCACTCATACCAGATCTTCTCATATTTAGTTACTATAACTCTGACATAACTTACATGTTTGTTCTATGTCGTATGTATTTAAAATTGTTATCTAGTGTATTCCAACTATGTGAATACACAGGTATTAACAAATGACCACTCATCAACTGCAAGTGAAAAAAAACAGAAGCTACATAAAATTGAGAATGGAAATGGGAAATGTGCCAAAGAGACAACAACCCGATCATAGAGCAGACAACAGCAGAAGGTCACCAACAGGTCTTCAATGCAACGAGAAATTCCCCCACCCGGAGGCGTCCTTCAGCTAGCCCCTAAACAAATATGTACTAGTTCAGAGATAATGAACGCCATACTAAACTCCAAATTGTACACAAGAAACTAAAAGTTAAAATAATACAAGACTAACAAATGCCCATGCATCACATGTATGAATCACACAAATTTTTAAACAATACAAACTCCTGTCAACATCATCTTGATAAGTCCTACTCTTGGACTGGAAAGCCCTCTTATTCCAATAAATTCAAAGGAATCTAAAAAATTATCTTTTAAAATACTCATGACAGTTAGCTTTCCTTTATAAGAAGGAAAAGCTGGTTCAATATCACTCCATCTGATCAATAATCCTTGTATTGTTTTATTTGATTTTCAATTATTGTTGTCTTAAAACTTATACTTAATAATATTTTATGTCTTAACCACATTTTAATTATATATATACATGTACAACAAAATATATTGTCTCATTTCAAAGACACAGTTTATGCATACTTTACAATGGTATAATTGTACATTTCAAAAGAACCATATTCATGTTGACACTAATCTAACAAATAAAATCAATGTGATCAGCATGGTTTCCAAATTTTAAAAATAGTTGTGAAAAAAATAGTTTCAAATATATTATCTTTCTCACTTTTTCACTTACCTTCAGAAGTACAAAAACTTTGATGCTGCCTGTTTGATGTGAGCTGTTTCACTTGATGTTCTTTGCTATTGACTTCAGTTACTCTTCTTATAACTAATGAAATACACAGAGGAATTAATTTACTGTAACTAATGAAATCATTTGAACCAAATTCCAATTGCATTAAATTTTCATTTTTTTTTGTTTGAAATTTTTTTTATGTTTTGTAGCTTCAAACTTAAATGACATATTTCCTAATCATGCTAATAATGAATTTCATTATTTGCACTAGTATACATTTTGTTTACAATAATATAATAAAGCTATGAGATCCTATATATATATATATATATATATATATATAAATGTATTTTGGAACTTTTCCAGCCTCCAGTAGAACAGAGGAGATCTAAGTTCTAAACAGTGTTTAACAAGGACTTCTGTTGTTTAAAATTATTTCAAATAGTAAATGTTTATAAACAATAATATAAAACTTTTGTCAGGGATCCCAACTCATTAATAATCTAAACAAAAATTGTTATATCACTTTTCTTTTAATCTTTTAAAACTAAATAAATCATTCAATCTAAAAGTCATATAAGTTTGACATTGAGTGCCTTGATGTGACATTATAAATTGTCAACTGAATATTTCTTTTCATTCTTTTATTAGAATTCTGTATCAAAATTAAATCAATCATGAGAATAACCAATGTGTTTTTAAACGGATGTAATACATTTTATGGTTAAGAATTGGTCCATTTGGAAGTTTTCCATGAATAAATTAAGGAGAATGACTAATGAAGAAACACAAAGAAACATTAAGTCACATCTTTGTCATTCTGAACCAATATCATAGCTAAGCAATACACAAATAACTTTCTGAATGTCTAATTACTTTTGTCAATAAATGGTTATCTTCGTGAAAATTCAATTGACTTTGAAAATACTTTGAACTAAAGTAAGATGAAGTTGTTAAATTAAATTTTGTTGGCACTGCTTTTGTGAAGGACCTATTAATTGAGAGGAAATGGATCAATACTTCGGCTTAAATTTCTTTGTTATTGAACTGAGTAAATATAGTATACACACTGATGACTAATAATAAACGGCGCGTAATTTCTTTGTCTCTCAATAAAAGTATAATGTTGTTTATCAACACAAACTGTCATTAATAAAAACTAGTATAATTGCTGTATAAACAAATTACATAATGTGTGAAAACATTTGTAACAGCTTGGGTCAAAAGATTACAAGTCGTGTGGCCAATACAGTGAAAACAATGAGTAACGGCAGATTGGCGTTGCGGGCACGTGCTCCAATAAACAAGCAATAATGAAGATCCTGATCGATAAAATTCCTTTACATTATCAGGGACGAACCTTACATGAAATATGACTTACCTGTCATTTAGTGTGCCTGTTGTCATCAAGTAAAACTTACCATATACTGAACCGAAAATTTGACAGATGCTGTTTACAGCTTCTTCATCGCCATGCTATTTACCCATCATTCTAAAGTTGTGGTAAGTAAGCGCATGCGTATGTTAAACTTACATCGAAATGGCGACCTACATATTATGTTTGACAACAGGAGGAGGAGTTCCTCTATTTACCCGAATGTCAGCCAGTTTAAAGCCTGTAGGTTATAAAAATATATATAATTTTGAATTATTGACTATGCATTCAGTCAATATAAACTTTAGCGTTAGTGTTTGAGTGTTTTTGCTGGGCTTGTGTCCAGCATATACACGAGACCGACGAAGTTTGCCTTTGGTTTCGACTAAAATCAGTTTATATAAAGTACAGTTTGTAGAGACAACGTCTCGGAACATTAAATCATCTTCGTAATATTAAACTTATGATGAAAACCAAACTCGAATTGATTTGTTGATAAAAAGTTGTGATTTATATTTGAAGTTCCCACTGAAAAAATACATAAAAATGTGCTCACATGTGGTGAAAGGGAGCTTACTCTTGTATTGTTTTTGTAACTATTTAGTGAATTGTAAAGGGCGGGAAATTTAAAGTGCCAATGTATGTTAACATATTTGGATAAAAAGAGTTGTGATGTTTGCACTAAATAGTCATATTTTTTAATGCTCGCATTGTTATTTTAGAATTAATGTAGAAATTTACACTTTGGGTATTTTATTTAGCAGAATACATGCACCTTATCGCAAATCACGGCTGACCCGGCCGTTTGAACTTTTGACGCATACAACAATCACTTTTCCATTGTGGCGCCAGATATTTTGCTTTATGACGTCAAAATTTTACGGGAACCTGTGTGATATCCAGTAATGGCGGACAAATAGCGATAAGGTGTATAGGGCTCTTCACAGTTAGATTGGCCATATTGGATAGGGGGCAGATTTTCATAATGGAGGTAGAAATAGTGTGAAAAATACAGGAAAACATCATCAAAACAGATCAGTTGCTTGGAAACACATATAGGATTTCCCATACTTTCATACTATTTCCACCTCTTTCTCAAAAATCAGCCCCCTATCCAATATGGCCGAACTTACCATGAAGAGCCCTATTTTGTCTCGGAATGACTTTATATCTGCTCAGAATAACCATCTGACAAACATCAAGTAACCATCACTTTTAAATTATGATGTCACAGTTTATAGGAACTTGTGAAGTTGTGTGATTGTATGTTATGGCAGAAAAAGAGTGAAAAAAATGCATTCTAGTGTAAATTATAACTAAATACTTCTAATGAAATCCCTTTTGGATTTTATGAAAGTCAAATCTGCACCTCATTTTATTTTTAGCTCACCTGGCCCGAAGGGCCAAGTGAGCTTTTCCCATCACTTGGTGTCCGTCGTCGTTAACTTTTACAAAAATCTTCTCCTCTGAAACTACTGGGCCAAATTGAAACCAAACTTGGCCACAATCATCATTGGGGTATCTAGTTTAAAAAATGTGTGACGTGACCCGGCCAACCAACCAAGATGGCCGCCATGGCTAAAAATAGAACATAGGGGTAAAATGCAGTTTTTGTCTTATAACTCAAAAACCAAAGCATTTAGAGCAAATCTGACATGGGGTTAAATTGTTTATCAGGTCATGATCTTTCTGCCCTCGTATTTTCAGATGAATCCGACAAACCGTTGTTGGGTTTCTGCCCCTGAATTGGTAATGTTAGGGAATTTTTGCTGTTTTTGGTTATTATCTTGAATATTATTATAGACAGAGATAAACTGTAAACAGCAATAATGTTCAGCAAAGTAAGATCTACAAATAAGTCAAATGACTAAAATTGTCAATTGACCCCTTAAGGAGTTATTGCCCTTTATAGGTAATTTTTAGCATTTTTCATAAATTTTTGTACTGTAATTACTGGGCCAAGTTCATTATAGATAGAGATAATTGTAGCAAAAAGAATGTTCAGTAAAGTAAGATCTACAAACACATCACCATCACCAAAACACAATTATGTCATGAATTTATCTGTGTCCATTGTTTAATATGCACATAGACCAAGGTGAGCGACACAGGCTCTTTAGAGCCTCTAGTTTGATTATTAGTTTTTATTTAAAAAACGTAAGAACTTAATTATGCCAATTAAAAAGATCACCAGCTTTTGGTATTGAACAAGTAGCCATATTAGGTACATTAGTGTCACCTATATTCGTGGATATAAGCTTAAGACTATTCAAATGGAATGCGGTAAAACTAAAAAAACGAGTTAGTTTTTTTATGTCTATAATGTTACCTTAGAACTTCATTAAAATTATACAAGTTAGTTTGATCATGTTGTTTCTTTCCATTAGCTAGTTTATTTGATATGACCAACATTGCTAGTGTACACAAAAAATCGGCATATGATGCCAAGTATGTCACCTATTTTCGTGTTAAAAGTTTGTATGGAAGCCCAGTGGTGAGCATATAATTGTAGTTTCATACAAGCAAATGTTCACAACTCAAAAGTAGTCCAACTAATTATAAAAAACTGTCAACAGTAAATGTTAAATATAGATAAAACTGAAAACAGTCAAACAATTTACAAATGTATATAATGTATCATTATCATTATATTCAGTTTCTTTCTGCCTTTGAAGTTTGACCTGTGATACACAAATCCTTTTTTTTTAAACAAAAACAAATAATTTAATTTTGGATGTAACACGTCTTCTGATTGGCTGACATTATTTAGTTATCAGCCCATAGACATAATTTAGTCATGTGACCGTGACGTCATCAACGTTTTTTCATGGCTTTCTACAGTTTAAAATGTAATTTAGAATTAAATTATAAGAAATGACTGTAATATTTTTTCTGTCTATTTGAAATAACATAAAAAATGTGGTGCACACTGTTAAATAACACGCTACGCACGTTATTCAGTGTGCACCAAATTTTTTATGTTATTTCTTCATAGACAGAAAAAATATTACAGTCATTCCTTAAATAAATACACAATTAAGACTATTTATATACAAATCCTCTACAAAACTCAGTAATCAGTGTTAGTTGAACTTAATTTAAAACAATTGTGCTCAATAACTCCTTTTTGAAGTTGATTTTGATGAACCAAAAGTCATCTTTTATTGTTAAAATACATCCAAAACATTGATAGGGAATCTTGTTAATCAGGTGATAATGTTCATTGTAACATAAATTGTATTTTTTCTTATGATGTTTTAACGAAATAATTCGCTTAAAAAGTGTGTTTACGGAAAACCATGGTATATTACATGTACATGCAAATTGATGTTGTACCATACTTTCAGTGTTCTTTCCAGGCCGATATGACGCTGCGGTGCCGCAGCGCCTTAAAAATATTTTCGTAGATCCGGCAGCGTCTTAATTGGCCGCTGTCCCTTACTACTTGATCCCGCAGCATGTTAATTTTCACATTTTCATTATAAATGTTGGTTAAAATTGTCAAGTTGCTGATCACCGCTGAGAGGTCGGTCAGTGTTAGGCAATAACTGATAATTAGTTTTACCTGAGCCACGCTTATCTCAGCCTTATCGGACTATGTTATCATGTAATAGCCTAAATGATCATCAAGAAATCGGTATTTTCAGAAGAGAATTAAAAAAATTAAAAACTTCAGTGCAGAAATTGAAGACAGACTACACGAAATACGTCGGACCGTCGGACAAATCCGGTGAATAATGGATCGGTCTGGTAAAATTTTGTTGAATTCCGGTCCGAATGTCCGGTGGTTTTTTTTCAAGGATTTTTCTAACATTCTAGCAAAATTGCCAAACGATCTCAAATTCATTTTCATCTGTATTATTCATCACAGCGATGTTTATTTTGTTCAACCGCTAGCTTTATGCCGAACATCGCCAAGCAGTAATGTGTAAATCTGGGTAAAAACATATCTGACTGTCAAAAACAACAATGGATGCCATCATTGGCACAACCGGAAATGTAAATAAAACCGGATCAGATTCTGGGAACGGATAAGGATAATTCCGGGTTTGCCGATTTAAATACAATAAATGAATAAAAATCCAAGCAGATCACAAAATTTAGCTATGAAATATAACCACAAGAATTGTAAACCAAAAGATATATGAAAAAGAAAGAAGAAACAGGAAATAATATTTTATACAGAAACTCTAAATTATGTTTAGTTCACAAACATTGTCCAAATTCAATAAAATGGAACATTACTCTTCACTGAAATGCATTCAAGCAATTGTGCACAACTTTCATAACAATATCCCCTCTTGTTACATCATTTTGTTTTAATTTGTGCATTTTGGGGAGGAGTAGGGCACAACAAAGTCATATGTTTGTTGTTTTTTGTCGGATAATATACAATTAGATGTAAAAAAAAAATTGGTCTGGTAAAATTTCATTCAGTCTGGTAAAGCTAGGAGGCTTACCAGACCGAATGTCCTGTAAAAATAAAATTCATTCGCGTAGTCTGTGAAGAAATAGATCGCAAATATGTTGTATTTACACATCATGTGAGTGATTACTTGACCATTTAAATAACGAATTTTTTCATTTGTCGAGAAGAAGAATCTATTTATACATTTGTACATGACCAATGAATGTATTGAATACACGTGATAAATTTGAATACACATTGCTAAAGATATTTACGATGAAAATTATGAATGAGAGTATTTGTAGTTGAAAAAATTAAAATAAACTTTGAATAAAGATAACGAGGAGTGATTTAAATTAATAGAAAGTGAAAAAATGTTGATTGCAAGCTCAAATCATCTCAAACTGTCATGTTTTTAGAAATAAAATGATCATTGAACATCGATCACGAATCCGTCCGTCGGGAAATATGTGACAATCCAATCAACATGGGTAGAATCGCCGCAGCTTCTGTTTAATGTCATAAGTAAATAATTTCAATGGTCTTAACTTTAATGAATTTGTAAAGTTTCGTTTATATCTACCTGTCAAAGATAGGTTTTAACAATAATACACACGGAAGCGTAATGTCAAACTACGGAAACTGTTCAGCTGTTCATTAAAATATTTTAATAAAGACTTTTTTATTTAAAAAGTTGTATACCAAATATCTAAACCATATTCGATTTTAATAATTCTGAATAAACATGTTCTCTGCAAATAACAAAGGGTGACTTCAAAGCAAAAGGCAGATGATGGAAGTAAAAGTTTTGTTTTTCAGACCAATGACTTATAATGTACATGTAAAGGGCTCCGTCTACACCGTCAGTATTATAAGCAGATGGCATTGCTTCTCCCAATCCCAACCGAGCTTAAGTTATGGCAAGTGATAACAGCAAGCACCATGTTTCTGGTTTCAGTGACAAGTGGCTCACTGAGTTTTCATGGCTTAGAAATGTTAAAGGGGGTATAAGCAAAAGTTATTATGAGAGGGGTTTCAACCCTAAAGAGGATAAAGACAATGTTGAGGAACAGATTGTCCAACAAAATAACATTATCTTGAACCAATAACCCTAGAAGGAGCAGAGAGTACAGAGATGAATATCTTTAATAGACTGAATATAAATAACTTTTGTGTTTAAAATCAATTTATTTCATATATTCTTGTAATTCATTAGTACTCTGCATTATTAAACACATAACACAATGCATTAAAATTTATATTGCATGTCATGATTTATGACTAATTGCTTAAGATCACAAAAGTTCACTCTAACTAAGAGTTACGTGCCCTTGAATTTTGCGCCTTAAAAAAATCCTGGGGAGAACACTGACTTTGCTAATTAAATATGCAACTCAACTAGAATCTAAAGGAAAGAAGGCGGAGCTTAGCTATGGTACAAAATATTCATGTTCATGTTATTCCATGGTTGAAGCTCCACCTTTTTTTTTAAAGGTATCTGCCTCTGAAATATTTAGGAAACCGAAAAACGTAATAGGTCAAAAGATTTTCATTTGTTTTCATTATAACAAAAACAATAAATCATGTGTACCACATCTTAAGAACCTTTTTCAAACTATATAGGATTGTTACGAGTTGCCTTAATTTTGAAAAATTAGGCCACACTTAAAAATATTTTGGTTTGCCCAAACCCTACCCAAAGGTTGAGACAGTGGGTAGGTAGGTAGGCATTTTCTTTCTTTTTCAAAAAAAAGAAATTGAAGTATCAGATGTTTATTAGTCTTCATGCCTATTTGATTAAAAAAAAACTTCTTCAAATCAGGACAATAAAAGAATTTGAGTAGGCAGCTTTTTTCTGGGTAGGTAGCGTTTGGGCAAACAGACCTAACAGTGTTCCAGCTAGGATTTGAAAATAGAGGGGCGTGTTTTTAAAAAGGGCACTTTAGCGCGTTCTCACTGAAAAAAATCAAATACTTTATGTTACCACATAAAGACCTATTTTTAGAAAGCATGTTGCTAAGTTAAATAGCTATTATATACAAGTTTAAAAATCATTTATTTAGAACATATAACATGTATAAGTTAAAATCAAACTGATAGCAATAATAGACATTACTATATTCATTTCTCTTTCAGAACTATAGATTTTTTCAAAGAAGAGTTCAATATACGTTGATAGGGGGTCTTCAATGGATAGAAACAAGTGCCTGTGATTTTACAATAAGAAAATTGATACAAAAATCGGACTTTCTAGAGCTCCGTAATCGGCACAATAATAAATTGATTCAATTTTGTAAGTTTATTATCAATTCAACAAGCATCTGATTCTCTGTTTACTTCATGTTGAGCGTATTTAATAATATCAATATTAAAGTTAGTCAAAACGGATTTCAATTTAAGAAAAAATGATATAAAAATCGGACTTTTGAGTGCTCCGTAATCGGCGGAATTTACAATAGAAGAACAATTGCGATATTTGATAGAAAACTTTCTTCTTCTCGATTTTTCATAAAGGTAAAGAATAAAATTATTTTTTTACATTTTATGGTCATTATTCTTAAAAGATGTAATAGACTGGCAGTCTTTGATATTTTCTTCTTGTCATTTCCGAGTTGGTCAATTTTTCTTTTTCATCAGCATTTTGCGTGTTGACCTATTGGAATGATTCTTTTTAAATGAACGTTATTTTATAAATAACAAATACAATAGAAATGAACACCGTTCTGCCGTTCACATTTATTTTATAAATTCTATTTTGCGTCGTCAGGTGTTAAAATAATCAATTCTTAACTTCGATGTTTGGTGCTTCAGGGCAAAGGGATTAGACAGGGTCGTAAATTTCACCTGATTAAGTAATTGACTCTAATCAAATAGGTGATTATATACAGGCAACAAGTGTCAACAATTTTAATCTGTTGTCTTAATGAAGTGTGTGTATATAGACCTCAACAAAATGGCGACGATATGAGGAAAAAAGATCGTTTTTTAAACTTTTTTTCAAAAGGGCACAGAGGGGCGCAAAATTTCGGGGGCGGGGCGCGGCGCCCATCCATTTCATGCTAGCTGGAACACTGGACCTATTATTTATTATGGCCTTACTAAAAGTTTCTTCTTTCAATTCTGAAAAAAAAAAAATTAAAATGTAATACTACAATCATCTTCGCTAGCCAAGGGTTACGATCCACTCCCGCTCTCTTCACCCTTGGCAGATTGAGTCAACATTTGTGATATCAATGTTGCGCCATCTATCGGAAGATTAAAGTCAAGCCCATTCCGAATACATTATTCTTGACCAATGGTAGCACTTGAACTCTTCAATTTGGAGGTAAAAACACGGTAGCGTCTATATTGTACCGACTTGGTAAAGCCGGAAACGAAAATATACGTCAACATTCGTGCATTTGTGCATGAAACATACACAGGAACTTCTATTAGTTGATTAAAAATATTCAAGTTGTCACTAAATATAGTCGTATGTTTAGTGACGTAAAGACTTGTTGCTCAATAAACACGTGGCAATTGTTTACAAACACTTTCTACATTTACACGTGATCATGTTATAGGCGCTTTTTGATTGGATGCAGCGAGTTTCTACTGCAACCAATAAAAATCCTTACCTTGTGTCTCCTTTTTTTTCATGCGCACCTTAAACATATTAACGTAGCCAACTCAATTTTTTTTTATATATTTGAGACTTGGTTGTGTACTTTAATTATATTTCTATTCAGTGGTTGTCTATCCCAATTAAACTTGTTATGGTATAATCTATATTGAATTATAGACATAATTATGTATGACACACATATCTGTGTTTTGAGTGTTTTCCAAATCATTTGTAGCAGGGCTTGGTGTATGTCAATTGTAAATAATTGTGTTTTCTCACAGTGAGAAGTTGGGGGAGAAAGGGATTATCTCCCTTTATTTAGACACTGAGGTGAAACAGAAAATTGTAATACTCTCTGGAACAATATTTTATAATGAAATATTGTCATTCTCCATGCATGTTATGATGTCAATTAGTCAGGACATTATTTGACTGTCAGATATAATTATTGGCAAAATTAGATGAAACTAAAAAGATTTTTTCTTCTTCTAGTTTTGTATTTATTTTAGTTAAACAAATATATAATAAACATGACTGATTTTAATTGATTGAAATGAATTTTAATATTTCAGTTACCATTTCCTGTGATTGGTTCGCTGAATGGAGTACATATGTTTGGTATAAACCAGGATGTAGAGTTGTTAGCCTCCACAACAGATGATGCTAAAGTTATCTGGAAAGTTTTTCATGAAAGGTAAAACATTAAACCCAGCTAATAACATTAAAATGAAAAAAATTCTGTAATGAATATAAAAAAGAAGATGTGGTATGATTGCCAATGAGACAACTGTCCACAAGAGACCAAAATGACACAGACATTAACAACTATAGGTCACCATA